>NC_057802.1:74835007-74835394 GCF_018294505.1 Triticum aestivum
GGTTTGATGACGGTGATGGTGATGTGATCCGCGCAGGGCTCCGCCTAAGCACTACGACGCTATGACCGGAGGAGTAAACTATGGAGGGGGGCACCGCACACGGCTAAGAGAACAATTGATGTGCCTTGGGGTGCCCCCCTGCCCCCGTATATAAAGGAGGAGGGGAGGAGGCCAGCCACCAGGGGCACGCCGTGGGGGGGGGGGGGGTCCTACTAGGATTCCACTCCTAGTAGGATTCGCCCTCCCCCCTCTTTTTTCCTTCTTACGGAGAGGGGGAAAGGGGAAAGGGGTGGAGAGGAAGAAGGAAAGGGGGGTCGCGCCCCCACCCCTTGTCCAATTAGGATTGGCTTGGGGGGGGGGGCACGTGCCACCTCCCATGGCCTGCCT
>NC_057802.1:74835404-74891565 GCF_018294505.1 Triticum aestivum
GGTTTGATGACGGTGATGGTGATGTGATCCGCGCAGGGCTCCGCCTAAGCACTACGACGCTATGACCGGAGGAGTAAACTATGGAGGGGGGCACCGCACACGGCTAAGAGAACAATTGATGTGCCTTGGGGTGCCCCCCTGCCCCCGTATATAAAGGAGGAGGGGAGGAGGCCAGCCACCAGGGGCACGCCATGGAGGGGGGGGGGGTCCTACTAGGATTCCACTCCTAGTAGGATTCGCCCTCCCCCCTCTTTTTTCCTTCTTACGGAGAGGGGGAAAGGGGAAAGGGGTGGAGAGGAAGAAGGAAAGGGGGGTCGCGCCCCCACCCCTTGTCCAATTAGGATTGGCTTGGGGGGGGGGGCACGTGCCACCTCCCATGGCCTGCCTCCTCCTCTCCACTATGGCCCATGAGGCCCATTAACTTTCCCGGGGGGTTCCGGTAACCTCCCGGTAGTCCGAAAAATCCCTGAACCTCTTCGGAACCATTCCGGTGTCCGTACATAACCTTCCAATATATCAATCTTTACCTCTCGACCATTTCGAGACTCCTCGTCATGTCCGTGATCTCATCCGGGACTCTGAACAAACTTCGGTCACCAAAACACATAACTCATAATACAAATCGTCATCGAACGTTAAGCGTGCGGACCCTACGGGTTCGAGAACTATGTAGACAAGACCGAGACACATCTCCGGTCAATAACCAATAGCGGAACCAGGATGCTCATATTGGTTCCTACATATTCTACAAAGATCTTTATCGATCAAACCGCATGACAACATACGTTATTCCCTTTGTCATCGGTATGTTACTTGTCCGGGATTCGATCGTCGGTATCATCATACCTAGTTCAATCTAGTTACCGGCAAGTCACTTTACTCATTCCGTAATGCATCATCCCGCAACTAACTCATTAGTCACATTTCTTGCAAGGCTTATAGTGATGTGCATTACCGAGAGGGCCCAGAGATACCTCTCCGATACTCGGAGTGACAAATCCTAATCTCGATCTATGCAAACCCAACAAACACCTTCGGAGACACCTGTAGAGCATCTTTATAATCACCCAGTTACGTTATGACGTTTGATAGCACACAAGGTATTCCCCCAGTATTCGGGATTTGCATAATCTCATAGTCAGAGGAATATGTATAAGCCATTAAGAAAGCAATAGCAATACAATTTAACGATCATTATGCTAATCTAACGGATGGGTTTTGTCCATCACATCATTCTCTAATGATGTGATCCCGTTCATCAAATGACAACACATGTCTATGGTTAGGAAACATAACCATCTTTGATTAACGAGCTAGTCAAGTAGAGGCATACTAGGGACACTCTGTTTGTCTATGTATTCACACATGTACTAAGTTTTCGGTTAATACAATTCTAGCATAAATAACAAAAATTTATCATGATATAAGGAAATATAAATAAAAACTTTATTATTGCCTCTAGGGCATATTTCCTTCAGTCTCCCACTTGCACTAGAGTCAGTAATCTAGATTACATAGTAATGATTCTAACACCCATGGAGTCTTGGTGCTGATCATGTTTTGCTCGTGGAAGAGGCTTAGTCAACGGGTCTGCAACATTCAGATCCGTATGTATTTTGCAAATCTCTATGTCTCCCTCCTAGACTTGATCGCGGATGGAATTGAAGCGTTTCTTGATGTGTTTGGTTCTCTTGTGAAATCTGGATTCCTTCGCCAAGGATATTGCTCCAGTATTGTCACAAACGATTTTCATAGGACCCGATGCACTAGGTATTACACCTAGTTCGAATATGAACTCCTTCATCCAGACTCCTTCATTTGCTGCTTTCGAAGCAGCTATGTACTCCGCTTCACACGTAGATCCCGCCACGACGCTCTGCTTGGAACTGCATCAACTGACAGCTCCACCATTCCATAAATGTGTATCCGCTTTATGACTTAGAGTCATCCGGATCAGCGTCAAAGCTAGCATCGACGTAACCATTTACGACAAGCTCTTTTTCACCTCCATAAACGAGAAACATATCCTTAGTCCTTTTCGGGTATTTCAGGATGTTCTTGACCGCTGTCCAGTGATCCACTCCTGGATTACTTTGGTACCTCCCTACTAAACTTATAGCAAGGCACACATCAGGTCTGGTACACAGCATTGCATACATGATAGAACCTATGGCTGAGGCATAGGGAATGACTTTCATTTTCTCTCTATCTTCTGTAGTGGTCGGGCATTGAGTCTGACTCAACTTCACACCTTGTAACACAGGCAAGAACCCTTTCTTTGACTGATCCATTTTGAACTTTTTTCAAAACTTTATCAAGGTATGTGCTTTGTGAAAGTCCAATTTAAGCATCTTGATCTATCTCTATAGATCTTGATGCCCAATATATAAGTAGCTTCACCGAGGTCTTTCATTGAAAAATTCTTTATTCAAGTATCCTTTTATGCTATCCAGAAATTCTATATCATTTCCAATCAACAATATGTCATCCACATATAATATTAGAAATGCTACAGAGCTCCCACTCACTTTCTTGTAAATACAGGCTTCTCCAAAAGTCTGTATAAAACCATATGCTTTGATCACACTATCAACGCGTATATTCCAACTCTGAGAGGCTTGCACCAGTTCATAAATGGATCGCTGGAGCTTGCACACTTTGTTAGCACCTTTAGGATCGACAAAACCTTCTGGTTGCATCAGATACAACTCTTCTTTAAGAAATCCATTAAGGAATGAGTTTCGACATCCACCCTACTGCAGGATGGTCCAAACGCGACACTACAATCAGAGACCCTTCGACGAAACTGTGTGCGATGCCATAATCGCAAACGGTGGTGTAAAAAAACCGTCAAAAAAGGTGCAAAATATTTGCGATGACAGATCCATCAAACCCGGTTTAGAATTTAGTTGCGTGTGCGATGTAGGGCATACGGTTCAGCTCAATTAACTGTTTGGGATGAGGAGGCACAAAAGAAATGGGCAGCCACATGAAGACGTGTGCGATATACAGCAGACGGTTTACTGGGATGAACTGTGTGTGATTAGGTAACACAATGGAAACGATTCAACTAAACAAGATGTGTGTGATACGCGGCAAACAGGTCCGTAATCTGAAATGTGTGCGAAGACCAATAATAACACAGACGATTGCTGCTAATAAGCCGCGTGAATTGCTCTGTCTATAGTAGAATAACATGTGTGTGTCTATATATATACATATATATATATATACATATATACACACACACACACACATACATACATATATATATAACTGAAATAAACATCCAATTATATAAGTGACTATACAGATCATTCGCACACACCTCAATAAACAATTGCATGCATTCTAAAGTAGGAGAAATGATCGTCTAGTCATCTACTTCTTGTGACGCTCCCGCCACTGCTATGTGGCTCGATCCCTCGTCTGGGTCAGGAAGAAGACAGTTCCTCATGTCAACGATCCGCCTGTACATCTCGTAGCTTGTGTACGCGTCCATGGCCGCGTACTTGACATGTTGTTCATCCAATCTCTTATGCCACAGACTGTGCCAGGCGTTCTTGTCCTTATGGCTCTCTTGCTTCATCTTCGTGTAGTAGGGGTTGATGATGGCCGAGGCGAGGTCAACCAGGGAGTTCAGTTTGCTTTTGTCACTGCCCCAGACCTTGTAGTGGTGCTGGATGTTGACAAGATTCGGGCATTTCAAGTCCGAAACCTTGAGCGCTTTTAGATCGTTGGTGGTGTCCACCGTAGCGAAACTGTAGTCGGAGCTGTTGATAAACCTGGAGAAACGCTCGCAAGGCCTTGTGGCAAGGTGGAAGTGGTAGACGTGGACGTCATGTCGCACGCACAACTGGGCGACGACAACCTTCTGATCGTGCCAGGCACGACCGATGGTGTACTCGAGGTCGAAGCCGACCACTCGGTACTTGTCCTCGGCAAGGAACTGCCCCATAGTTTGGATGGAGCTCTCCACCGAGACCGGATCGTTCGTGTACACCACCGAGAGGGCCTTCCCCCTCACGTGGGTGTCCACTACATGATGCGTGGTGAACTTCCCGCCGTTGTCGTCGTCGGCCGTTGGGAGCGCCATTGGAACCGCTGGATGTCCTCTCTGTATGTGTCCTCGTGGGTGTGCTTATTGTGTCATGTGAGATGAGAGATGAAGGTAAATGGCCACATGAATAAAAGGGGGCCGGGCGGCATGGATTCTCGGCGCGTCCGCATGGCAGTTTTTGCAGCGGGTAACTGCATCGTCGCACCGCGCCCGGCGCAACCGCTTGCACACGAACGTGCGTGATCATGCGTCGGCCCAAAACACTGGCAGCGCGCATGGAGGGACGAGGGCAGAGCACCCAGAGGGACGCGAGAGCAGAGCGCGCATGGCGGGACACAAGCAGAGCGCGCCGCAGCCGCCTGAACTGCAAGCAACCACATGCATGGAGCAGTTGAACATGCAGGAAATGGTCTGATACGTCTCCAACGTATCTATAATTTTTGATTGCTCCATGCTATATTATCTTCTGTTTTGGACATTATTGGGCTTTGTTATACACTTTTATATTATTTTTGGGACTAACCTATTAACCGGAGGCCCAACCCAGAATTGCTGTTTTTTTGCCTATTTCAGAGTTTCGCAGAAAAAGAATATCAAACGGAGTCCAAACGGAATGAAACCTTCGTGAACGTGATTTTCGGAACGAACATGATCCAGAGGACTTGGAACCTACGTCAAGAAAGCTACCAGGAAGCCACGAGGTAGGGGCGCGCCTACCCCCCATGCGCGCCCTCCACCCTCGTGGGCCCCATGTTGCTCCACCAATGTACTCCTTCCTCCTATATATACCTACGTACCCCCAAACGATCAGATACGGAGCCAAAAACCTAATTCCACCGCCGCAACCTTCTGTACCCGTGAGATCCCATCTTGGGGCCTGTTCCGGAGCTCCGCCGGAGGGGGCATCGATCACGGAGGGCTTCTACATCAACACCATAGTCTCTCTGATGAAGTGTGAGTAGTTTACCTCAGACCTTCGGGTCCATAGTTATTAGCTAGATGGCTTCTTCTCTCTTTTTGGATCTCAATACAAAGTTCTCCCCCTCTCTCGTGGAGATCTATTCGATGTAATCTTCTTTTGCTGTGTGTTTGTTGAGATCGATGAATTGTGGGTTTATGATCAAGTTAATCTATGAACAATATTTGAATCTTCTGAATTCTTTTATGTATGTTTGGTTATCTTTGCAAGTCTCTTCGAATTATCAGTTTGGTTTGGCCTACTAGATTGATCTTTCTTGCAATGGGAGAAGTGCTTAGCTTTGGGTTCAATCTTGCGGTGTCCTTTCCCAGTGACAGTAGGGGTAGCAAGGCACATATTGTATTGTTGCCATCGAGGATAACAAGATGGGGTTTTTATCATATTGCATGAATTTATCCCTCTACATCATGTCATCTTGCTTAAAGCGTTACTCTGTTCTTATGAACTTAATACTCTAGATGCATGCCGGATAGCAGTCGATGTGTGGAGTAATAGTAGTAGATGCAGGCAGGAGTCGGTCTACTTGTCTCGGACGTGATGCCTATATACATGATCATACCTAGATATTCTCATAACTATGCTCAATTCTGTCAATTGCTCAACAGTAATTTGTTCACCCACCGTAAATACTTATGCTCTCCAAAGAAGCCACTAGTGAAACCTATGTCCCCGGGTCTATTTTCCATCATATTAATCTCCCGACAACAAGCTATTTCTGGCGCCGTTTTTATTACTTTCTTTACTTTGCATCTTTATCATAAAAATACCAAAAATATTATCTTATCATATCTATTAGATCTCACTCTCGTAAGTGACCGTGTAGGGATTGACAACCCCTTATCGCGTTGGTTGCGAGGATTTATTTGTTTTTGTAGGTGCGAGGGACTCGCGCGTAGCCTCCTACTGGATTGATACCTTGGTTCTCAAAAACTGAGGGAAATACTTACGCTACTTTGCTACATCACCCTTTCCTCTTCAGGGGAAAACCAACGCAGTGCTCAAGAGGTAGCAAGAAGGATTTCTGGCGCCGTTGCCGGGGAGGTCTAGGCAAAAGTCAACATACCAAGTACCCATCACAAACCCTTATCGCCCGCATTACATTATTTGCCATTTGCCTCTCGTTTTCCTCTCCCCCACTTAACCCTTGCCGTTTTATTCGCCCTCTCTTTTCCATTCGCCTCTTTTTCATTTGCTTGCCTTGTCGTCATGGCTAGTCCCTTATCAACTCCGTTGTCCCCTGAGTTTGAAGTCTTTCACTTCAAACAAAGACAAGGAGAAAACTTAAAAGATGCCTGGTTGAGAATAATGGAGTCTTACCGTAATTGTACCTTTGAAGTGAACCTGAGAATTTTGCTTCGGAAGTTTTATGTTGGATTAAATATGTCTCACAGACAACTCTTGGATTGCGTTGCCATAGGCAATTTTATTGAAATTGATCCCCATATTGCGCATGAAGTTATAGGAGGTATAGTGGGAACACTACCTCAACAAAAGGGGCCTCATCATACCCAGGAAGAGACACAAGTTTTTGAAAAAATTTGCGAAGTAACTAAGATTTTACAGAAGTCTCTTGAACCTCTTAAGAACGTTAGCGGAAATATTCACCGCATGAATATGTTGATTACCCTTTGCAATAAGCGGTTGGATTCTTTAGATCTAAAAATTTCAAAATATGAAGGAAAATGTAAAGAACCTCCCGGATTCGAGCTTGATTCCACTAAAAAGTTGAAAGCCAAAGATGGCAATACCTAGATCTATCCTTGCTTCTATGCCTAGCTAGGGGCGTTAAACGATAGCGCTTGTTGGGAGGCAACCCAATTTTATTTTTAGTTTTTTTGCTTTTTGCTTCTGTTTAGGAATAAATATTTGTTCTAGCCTCTGGTTATATGTGTTTTTATGTTTTAGTTAGTGTTTGTGCCAAGTTAAACCTATAGGGTCTTCTTGGATGATAGTTATTTGATCTTGCAGAAAATTCCAGAAACTTTCTGTTCACGAAAATAATTGTTAAAAATCACCAGAACGTGATAAAATATTGATTCCAATTGCTGCTGATCAATAAACAAATTTTCTAGGTCTTCCTATTTTTTCTGATTTTTTTAGAGTTCTATAAGTTTGCGTTAGTTACAGATTACTACAGACTGTTCTGTTTTTGACAGATTCTGTTTTTCGTGTGTTGTTTGCCTATTTTGATGAAGCTATGGCTAGTAAAAGAGTTTATAAACCATAGAGAAGTTGGAATACAGTAGGTTTAACACCAATATAAATAAAGAATGAGTTCATTACAGTACCTTGAAGTGGTCTTTTGTTTTCTTTCGCTAACGGAGCTCATGAGATTTTCTGCTGAGTTTTGTGTTGTGAAGTTTTCAAGTTTTGGGTGAAAGGTTTGATGGATTATGGAACAAGGAGTGGCAAGAGCCTAAGCTTGGGGATGCCCATGGCACCCCCAAGATAATCTAAGGACACCTAAAAGCCAAAGCCTGGGGATGCCTCGGAAGGCATCCCCTCTTTCGTCTACTTCCATCGGTAACTTTACTTGGAGCTATACTTTTATTCACCACATGATATGTGTTTTGCTTGGAGCGTCTTGTATGATTTGAGTCCTTGCTTTTTAGTTTACCACAATCATCTTTGCTGTACACACCTTTTGAGAGAGACACACATGATATGGAAATTATTAGAATACTCTATGTGCTTCACTTATATCTTTTGAGTTATATAGTTTTTGCCCTAGTACTTCACTTATATCTTTTAGAGCACGGTGGTGGATTTGTTTTATAGAAACTATTGATCTCTCATGCTTCACTTAGATTATTTTGAGAGTCTTAAATAGCATGGTAATTTGCTTAAATAATCCTAATATGCTAGGTATTCAAGATTAGTAAAAACTTTCTTATGAGTGTGTTGAATACTAAGAGAAGTTTGATGCTTGATGATTGTTTTGAGACATGGAGGTAGTGATATTAAAGTTGTGCTAGTTGAGTAGTTGTGAATTTGAGAAATACTTGTGTTGAAGTTTGCAAGTACCGTAGCATGCACGTATGGTAAACGTTATGTAACAAATTTGAAGCATGAGGTGTTCTTTGATTGTCCTCCTTATGAGTGGCGGTCGGGGACGAGCGATGGTCTTTTCTTACCAATCTATCCCCCTAGGAGCATGCACGTAGTGCTTGGTTTTTGATGACTTGTAGATTTTTGCAATAAGTATGTGAGTTCTTTATGACTAATGTTGAGTCCATGGATTATACGCACTCTCACCTTTCCATCATTGCTAGCCTCTTCGGTACCGTGCATTGCCCTTTCTCACATTGAGAGTTGGTGCAAACTTCGCCGGTGCATCCAAACCCCGTGATATGATACACTCTTTCACACATAAACCTCCTTATATCTTCCTCAAAACAGCCACCATACCTACCTATTATGGCATTTCCATAGAATTCCGAGATATATTGCCATGCAACTTTCCACCGTTCCGTTTATCATGACACGTTCATCATTGTCATATTGCTTTGCATGATCATGTAGTTGACATAGTATTTGTGGCAAAGCCACCGTTCATAATTCTTTCATACATGTCACTCTTGGTACATTGCATATCCCGGTACACCGCCGGAGGCATTCATATAGAGTCATACTTTGTTCTAGTATCGAGTTGTAATCATTGAGTTGTAAATAAATAGAAGTGTGATGATCATCATTTTCTAGAGCATTGTCCCAAGTGAGGAATAAAAAAAGAGAGAGAAAGGCCATAAAAAAAAGAGAAGACCTGAAAAAATGAGAGAAAAAGAGAGAAGGGACAATGTTACTATCCTTTTACCACACTTGTGCTTCAAAGTAGCACCATAATCTTCATGATAGAGAGTCTCTTGTTTTGTCACTTTCATATACTAGTGGGAATTTTTCATTATAGAACTTGGCTTGTATATTCCAACAATGGGCCTCCTCAAGTGCCCTAGGTCTTCGTGAGCAAGCAAGTTGGATGCACACCCACTTAGTTTCTTTCGTTGAGCTTTCATATATTTTTAGCTCTAGTGCATCCGTTGCATGGCAATCCCTACTCCTTGCATTAACATCAATCGATGGGCATCTCCATAGCTCATTGATTAGCCTCGTTGATGTGAGACTTTCTCCTTTTTGTCTTCTCCACATAACCCCCATCATCATATCTATTCCACCCATAGTGCTATATCCATGGCTCACGCTCATGTATTGCGTGAAAGTTGAAAAAGTTTGAGATTACAAAAGTATGAAACAATTGCTTGGCTTGTCATCGGGGTTGTGCATGATGAGAGCATTCTTGTGTGACGAAAATGGAGCATGACTAAACTATATGATTTTGTAGGGATGAACTTCTTTGGCCATGTTATTTTGAGAGGACATAATTGCTTAGTTAGTATGCTTGAAGTATTATTATTTTTATGTCAATATGAACTTTTATCTTGAATCTTTCGGATATGAATATTCATACCACAATTAAGAAGAATTACATTGAAATTATGCCAAGTAGCATTCCACATCAAAAATTCTGTTTTTATCATTTACCTACTCGAGGACGAGCATGAATTAAGCTTGGGGATGCTTGATACGTCTCCAACGCATCTATAATTTTTGATTGCTCCATGCTATATTATCTTATGTTTTGGACATTATTGGGCTTTGCTATACACTTTTATATTATTTTTGGGACTAACCTATTAACCGGAGGCCCAGCCCAGAATTGCTGTTTTTTGCCTATTTCAGAGTTTCACAGAAAAAGAATATCAAACGGAGTCCAAACGGAATGAAACCTTCGGGAACGTGATTTTCAGAACGAACATGATCCAGAGGACTTAAAACCTACGTCAAGAAAGCTACCAGGAATCCACGAGGTAGGGGGGCGCACCTGCCCCCCAGGCGCGCCCTCCACCCTCGTGGGCCCCATGTTGCTCCACCAACGTACTCTTTCCTCCTATATATACCTACGTACCCCAAACGATCAGATACGGAGCCAAAAACCTAATTCCACCGCCGCAACCTTCTGTACCCGCGAGATCCCACCTTGGGGCCTGTTCCGGAGCTCCGCCGGAGGGGGCATCGATCACGGAGGGCTTCTACATCAACACCATAGCCTCTCCGATGAAGTGTGAGTAGTTTACCTCAGACCTTCGGGTCCATAGTTATTAGCTAGATGGCTTCTTCTCTCTTTTTGGATCTCAATACAAAGTTCTCCCCCTCTCTCGTGGAGATCTATTCGATGTAATCTTCTTTTGCGGTGTGTTTCATGAGATCGATGAATCGTGGGTTTATGATCAAGTTTATCTATGAACAATATTTGAATCTTCTGAATTCTTTTATGTATGATTAGTTATCTTTGCAAGTCTCTTCGAATTATCAGTTTGGTTTGGCCTACTAGATTGATCTTTCTTGCAATGGGAGAAGTGCTTAGCTTTGGGTTCAATCTTGCGGTGTCCTTTCCCAGTGACAGTAGGGGCAGCAAGGCACGTATTGTATTGTTGCCATCGAGGATAACAAGATGGTTTTTTTTATCATTTTGCATGAATTTATCCCTCTACATCATGTCATCTTGCTTAAAGCGTTACTCTGTTCTTATGAACTTAATACTCTAGATGCATGCGGGATAGCGGTCGATCTGTGGAGTAATAGTAGTAGATGCAGGCAGGAGTCGGTCTACTTGTCTCGGACGTGATGCCTATATACATGATCATACCTAGATATTCTCATAACTATGCTCAATTCTGTCAATTGCTCAACAGTAATTTGTTTACCCACGTAAATACTTATGCTCTCGAGAGAAGCCACTAGTGAAACCTATGGCCCCGGGTCTATTTTCCATCATATTAATCTCCCGACAACAAGCTATTTCTGGCGCCGTTTTTATTACTTTCTTTACTTTGCATCTTTATCACAAAAATACCAAAAAAATTATCTTATCATATCTATCAGATCTCACTCTCGTAAGTGACCGTGTAGGGATTGACAACCCCTTATCATGTTGGTTGCGAGGATTTATTTGTTTGTGTAGGTTCGAGGGACTCGTGTGTAGCCTCCTACTGGATTGATACCTTGGTTCTCAAAAACTGAGGGAAATACTCCCTCCGGTCCTTTTTACTCTGCACATTGGATTTGCCAAAAGTCAAACTTTGCTAAGTTTGACCAAATTTATATTAGAAATTATTAGCATCTATAATATCTAACAAATATAATATGAAAATATATTCCAAGATGAATCTAATGATATTGGTGCTGTTATGTGAATGTCTATAATTGTTTATATAAACTTGGTCAAAGTTGAATGAGATTGACTTCAGACAAACCTAATATGCAGAGTAAAAAGGACCGGAGGGAGTACTTATGCTACTTTGCTGCATCACCCTTTCCTCTTCAAGGGAAAACCAACGCAGTGCTCAAGAGGTAGCATGGTCGCCTACAAGCCGGCCGACAGTTGCGTCGCTGCGTAGAGAGCGGCCGTGTGGTACCACCACCGTCTAGTCTATAGTCTCCTTTATATTCCGTGCCATACTTTGCCCTCAAATTTAACCAAAAAAATGTTAATCCATGCTTTAAAAATTATATAATTGGAAACTATGTTCAAATACAAATCCAACTATATAATCTTTGGTGACATGCATTCGTATTTTATTAGTTAAATCATACTTATAAACCAGGACGGTGGTATAGTAGGTAATTAAATCGCAAACTTTTTTTATTAACCGTATGTGTATGTGGCCTTTCGTCCTCCTCTCACATGTCCTGTCACCCCGCTGCCGTAGACGGCTTACAACGCAAGCTTGCACAGCGCGCGGGGGCGTTCTTTTTGCCAAATGATGGCGCCAATGAATCGTCGGTGAGCCTGTTCCCGCGCAACCTCGCAGGTTCCCGCGAAGCTTCCCACCCGACTTGGTAAATCCCCCAAAATCCCAATGCTTACCGGCCTGCTATAAAAACCCTCACGGCCGGCGAGTCCTGAGTCGCATTTTCCCCTCCATCCCTGTAGCTTATCTCGTCTGCTTCTCCCATATTCGCCAATGGCAGCGGTCCGTCATCGTCGCTTAGCCACTCCGTCGTCATCAAAGGACAGCTCCAGCTGGGAGGCTACACCGCGGCGGCGGCGGCACAGTCTCCAGCGTATTGTAGTGCGCGTGGTGTCCCTGTCGGGTGTGCGCGGAACACCCACCACACGCTCCGCCGCCGGTGCCCGTCGGCAGCTGTTGCCGGCCGCCGTTGCCGCCACACCACCGTCGAAAGCCAGGGCCATCGCCCGCTCCGCCGTCGTGGCCCGAAGGCGGGAGATGGCCGTCGTGGCCGCCACCCCACTGCCGGCCACTGTGGCCATCACCCGCTCCGCTACCGCGGCCCGAAGGCGGGAGGTGGTGGTCGTGGCCGCCACCCCGTCGTCGGCCGTCGTGGCCGCCAGCCCACCGTCGACCGCCGGGGTCATCACCCGCTCTGCCACCGCCGCCCGAAGGCGGGAGGCGAAGGTGGATGCCCTCACGTGCGACAACAACCTTGCGTGCTACACCGAGTTCCTGCGGGAGGTGGAGGAGCGCCTCGTCGAGCACGCAAAGAGCCTTACCACCGCAGTGGCCGCGGCACACGCCGCCTCAGAGGCGAGGAATCAGGAGATCTACGAGGAGAACCACCGCTTCGAGAGGGGTCGTCTGGAGCGGCACAGGGCGTTTGAGGCGAGCGTCGCTGAAGCTGCATTAGCAGCAGGCACCGCATTGCGGTTGCCCAGCTTGTCGGTAGGCTCCTCCTCCTCCGCCTCTTACTGAGCGCGCTCGGCAGAGGAGAGGCAGCCGGAAGTAGTACAAAGCCCCTCCGCAGTAGTAGTAGTATTTAGGGGCTATTTTGTTCAGTTCATCTGACTATAGATGTGGTGGAACTGTACAACATACTTAAAATTAGCTAGTATATATAGTTGAACTAGCTATTTCAGTATGTGGTTGGAAACAATTGCGGAAATGTTTGGTCGGTTCAACTGTCGAGTTGAACTATTTGTATAAATTAAGAACGACTGCTTAATCTATGAATGAAATCTATGCTTAATTACTGAATTTTAGTTGCAAAAATTAGATACTGCTAGTGATTTTTAGCTTCATATTTTGACAAATCGCAGCGTTACAAGGATGGACAAATCTTACCAAATTGTTTGTACGTGGTTGCACACGGGTCATCCAAAACAACAGTTTGTGTTGAAGGGATGCACAATCCCGCGCTGCTCTCACTTTGCATACGGGTGTTCTATCTAAAACGTTTGCGATCAAGAGCTGCAGAAATCCTGCTCGGCACATTTTCTCTTGGCTTCCTGGGGAAGCTGTCGGTTTGCATACGAGTGTTCTAACTAAAATGTTTGCGACGAGTGTTTTATATTTAAAAAGAGAATTAAACTGCGGCTTGGGCGCCATTAATGGAGAGGATGCGAGCAAGGCGGGCGGCCATGGAAGTCAAAGGGCTCGCTTCCCAGTGAGCCTACGCACCGTACAGCTTGCACGCTTTGCGGTGAGCCTGCGCACTCAAGGACAGCTTGCACGCCTCTCGGTCAGCCTGCGCACCGGACGGCGCTTGCACGCCTCCCGTTCAGTCAAGGTCAAGCAGCTGTCCGCACAACACCTCCTACAGCCATTAAAACCAAGACACGTGGCGTCACGTGAATGGTTAACATAATTTTGGATTTACTAGAATTTAAAAACCAGGCATCTCAATTTTTTTGCCGGCAATCAACGGTGCCCTAGTGTTTGAAATTCATTCCCATTTCTTGCATGGTACCTAAGCATGCACTCAAGGACACATATTTGATTTTTCAACCAATTTATATGCACTAGAGCATGTGCATGTAGTTCAAATTTTAATTATGCACATAAATGCATTGAAAACTCAGTTAATGCATAAAAATGTCCAAACGAACCCCGAAAATTCACAAAAATTCACACAACACTCCTATTGTTCTATGTTGACACGAGAAAAAAAAGAAAGCAATAAGAGGCAATGGATATCATTTCGTCCCCAAAGGTGGGACGTTCCCTACCGAAAACCATCATGCTTGTTGTGAGAAGCTCCGGTTTGTGAGAAGCATATACCCAAACCTGCCCCAAATGGGACAAAATTTGTACCACGGCATGTTGATACCGCTCCATGATAGCATGCCAAGTTTCATGAATTTCAAACGAGTTTTGGATTTACTAGAATTTAAAAACCAGGCATCTTAATGTTTTGCCGGCAATCAACGGTGCCCTAGTGTTTGAAATTCATTCCCATTTCTTGCATGCTACCTAAGCATGCACCCAAGGACACATATTTGATTTTTCAACCAATTTATATGCACTAGAGCATGTGCATGTAGTTCAAATTTGAATTATGCACATAAATTCATTGAAAACTCAGTTAATACATAGAAATGTCCAAACGAACCCCAAAAATCACAAAAATTCACACAACACTCCTGTTGTTCTATGTTGACACGAGAAGAAAATTTGAAAGCAGTAAGAGGCAATGGATATCATTTCGTCCACAAAGGTGGGACGTTCCCTACAGAAAACCATCATGCTTGTTGTGAGAAGCTCCGGTTTGTCAGAAGCATATACCCAAACCTGCCCCAAATGGGACAAAATTTGTACCACGGCATGTTGATGCCGCTCCATGATAGCATGCCAAGTTTCATGAATTTCAGACGAGTTTTGGATTTACTAGAATTTAAAAACCAGGCATCTCAATGTTTTGCCGGCAATCAACAGTGCCCTGATGTTTGAAATTCATTCCCATTTCTTGCATGGGACCGAAGCATGCACCCACGGACACATATTTGATGTTTCAACCAATATATATGCACTGGAGCATGTGCATGTAGTTCAAATTTGAATTATGCACATAAATGCATTGAAAACTCAGTTAATGCATAGAAATGTCCAAACGAACCCCGAAAATCACAAAAATTCACACAACACTCCTGTTGTTCTATGTTGACACGAGAAAAAAATTTGAAAGCAAATAAGAGGCAATGGATATCGTTTCGTCCCCAAAGGTGGGACGTTCCCTACCGAAAACCATCATGCTTGTTGTGAGAAGCTCCGGTTTGTGAGAAGCATATACCCAAACCTGCCCCAAATGGGACAAAATTTGTACCATGGCATGTTGATGCCGCTCCATGATAGCATGCCAAGTTTCATGAATTTCAAACGAGTTTTGGATTTAATAGAATTGAAAAACCAGGCATCTCAATGTTTTGCCGGCAATCAACAGTGCCCTGGTGTTTGAAATTCATTCCCATTTCTTGCATGGGACCGAAGCATGCACCCACGGACACATATTTGATGTTTCAACCAATTTATATGCACTGGAGCATGTGCATGTAGTTCAAATTTGAATTATGCACATAAATGCATTGAAAACTCAGTTAATGCATAGAAATGTCCAAACGAACCCCGAAAATCACAAAAATTCACACAACACTCCTGTTGTTCTATGTTGACACGAGAAAAAAATTTGAAAGCAAATAAGAGGCAATGGATATCGTTTCGTCCCCAAAGGTGGGACGTTCCCTACCGAAAACCATCGTGCTTGTTGTGAGAAGCTCCGGTTTGTGAGAAGCATATACCCAAACCTGCCCCAAATGGGACAAAATTTGTATCACGGCATGTTGATGCCGCTCCATGATAGCATGCCAAGTTTCATGAATTTCAGACGAGTTTTGGATTTAATAGAATTGAAAAACCAGGCATCTCAATGTTTTGCCGGCAATCAACGGTGCCCCGGTGTTTGAAATTCATTCCCATTTCTTGCATGGGACCTAAGCATGCACCCAAGGACACAGATTTGATTTTTCAACCAATTTATATGCACTGGAGCATGTGCATGTAGTTCAAATTTGAATTATGCACATAAAATGCATTGAAAACTCAGTTAATGCATAAAAATGTCCAAACGAACCCCAAAATTCACAAAAATTCACACAACACTCCTGTTGTTCTATGTTGACACGAGAAATTTTTTTGAAAGCAATAAGAGGCAATGGATATCGTTTCGTCCCCAAAGGTGGGACATTCCCTACCGAAAACCATCATGCTTGTTGTGAGAAGCTCCGGTTTGTGAGAAGCATATACCCAAACCTGCCCCAAATGGGACAAAATTTGTACCACGGCCTGTTGATGCCTCTCCATGATAGCATGCCAAGTTTCATGAATTTTAGGCGAGTTTTGGATTTACTAGAATTTAAATACCAGGCATCTCAGTGTTTTGCCGGCAATCACGGTGCCCTGGTGTTTGAAATTCATTCCCATTTCTTGCATGGGACCTAAGCATGCACCCAAGGACACAGATTTGATTTCTCAACCAATTTATATGCACTGGAGCATGTGCATGTAGTTCAAATTTGAATTGTTCACCTGAAATGGCTAGAAACCAATTTAATGTATAAAATGTTCAAACGAACCCTGAATAATTCCAATTCTTTTACGACACACATATAGTTGCATGTTCACTCCAGATAAAAGGTATAGCAATTCAAACACCGTCCATTGCCGTTGTGACCCCATTATGTAATTCAAATCAAGATGAAAAATCAAGTAGATCGCACACAGTTTATTATCAGCAACCATGTGAGATGTAGTACAAAATATCTTGGAGCACCGTCGGTGTATATTACGCCTATGGCTTACGCGAGAAGGTGCGTCGGCTACAGTCCACAGCCGGCGTCTCAAGCACACTAGCTCGCTCCCCAAATATCATTTCGCTGTTCAATCATCGCTGGTGAAAGATGGGCACATGGACCCGCGTCGTGAGGGCAACGTCGGTGGCCCACTCCGGCGAGAGCGCAGCCGTAGCCGCCATGCGCGTGCTAACTCGGTGCATAAGCGCGGCCACAATTTGCGACCGGGCGGCAAAGGCAGCCCAAACGGCCGCTGTTGCTTCTCAGGTGGCGGCAGCAACATCTGCCTCGGGGATAGCAACTTGCGGGAGCGACACAACAGCTGCCCGTTCTGCAGTGGCGGCCTTAGCCCTGATGGAGGCCGCCCACGACCATGTCGAGGCTGCCCACGCCCAGCTCCTGGTGGTCACCGCACAAATCGAACGAAGCTTCTCCGACAACAGTCGGCAACCCGCGGCCGAAGAGCCGGCAATCGCCGAGAGCGTTCGAGCAGCCGTCCGTTCCTCCGCCGCATATCTTGCGACGACGGAGCCCGTCCAAGCCCAGATCACGTCCGCCCACTCCCAGCTTGTGGCAGCCTTTTCGAAAGAGATGGCGGACGCGGATGGTGAGATGCTTGCCGTGTATGGTGCGATGGATGCCATGGAGCCCCTTCCCCAGGAGATCGTCGGGCGCGAGCTGGACATGGAGGCGGCGTCGGAATCGACGAGCACCAGCCGTAGTAGTACTCTTTGTTTTGTTTATTTAAGAGCGCCGGTCTTTAATTTGTTAGAGTAATGTTTAGGTCAGCTAGCTCTGTTTAATTGCTGAACTTGCTCGATTAAGAAGTGTGGGTGTGCTGTAGTCTCCTTTGTGTACCCAAATTATGCAATGACGTGGATGACCACTGTAACCATGGAAATTCGAACCAAAACTTTTAACGTTCAAACTCATCACACATGGGTTAAGCTATCTGAATCGTTTGTGATGTTCACATATTGTACACAGTTCTGAATAAGGGACCGTATCTGATGACACTTTGCGCACCAGTTTTTTGGCTGAAGCGATTCCAAATTTTTGGCTTTCGCGGAAATATGTACCTCCCCGCCCCCTCCCCCTTACCTAAAGCCACATTTCCCCTCTTTCCGCCTTCCTTTCCAAGTTGAAACCTTCACTCCTTGCTTGCAGCGCCGCCGCCTCCTCATCGGCGACCCTCCTTCACGCTGCTCGGCCTCCTCTATCGAGGCAGGTAATCCACACCCGACCCCCATCCTCCTCCTCCTTCCACATCCCACATGCCCCGACCGCCGGCGCGAGCGCGACACCTTCCACCCAAATCACCGACCCCTCCACCAAATAAGCGCCGGCCTAAGCCATGGTGCACGCAGTATAGCCAGGACCTCAAGGAGCATTTGGCAGCGGAGAAGCAAATCGCGGCCGCATGCGCGGATGAGGTCGTGATGGCTGCCATTCGTGCCGACCCCCAGATCTTGAAGGAGCACCTTTCCTATTGCTAGCTACGCCGGTTAAGCATGCTCGGTTTACCCGTTGCGTGTGCTGCTCCTGCCTTTCCTTCACAAATTCTAGTGAATTGTGCTATCTAATTTCACCATGCAATGTGTTGCTCTAGTGCATATGTTCTATATGTCGTGCAGTGTGGTGCTCACTTATTAACTGTTTTGTTAATTAGTTGTCGTCTTCAGTTAACTATTTGGTTCAATTCTCTAAATGTGATGTTCAATTCTTCAGGCTACAATTTTGTGTTGTCTTCCATGTGAGAAATAAATCGAATTTATCTTTACAAAATTGTGGGTGCATTCTGTTATTGTATACCATGTGAGGAATAAATTGAATTTGGCTATAGTAAATACATGAGAAACAAATACAACTGCTATAATTGGCTGTAGTTAACTGTTTGGTTAACTCTTTGATCTTCTATTAGGAGTATGTTATATTGTGCAATGTGGTGCTTAGTTAATGTTTGGTTCATTTGTTGTGGTGTTTAGTTAACTGCTTGGTTCAATTTTGCAATGCGATGTCCAATTGTCTTGGGTAGAATTTTGTATTGTTGTGCATGTGAGGAATAAATCAAATTTGGCTGCACTTAATACATGAGAAACATATACAAGTGCTATATTTCCTAGTTCTTAATCATGCTTGGTTTGGGTAAATGGGTTTTCTGTGTGGCTTCAAATAATCTGATGCATCTGCAATGTGCTTATTTTTCATCAACATATTTTACTGATAGCATGCGAACCCTTACTTAACCTGATGACGAACTACCTTATATGTGTTGTAGGGAAACAATGGGAAAAGCTGAGGTTTACAATCGAGGTTAGCACGTGCATGGTCCGTTGTCTAATAGCACATTATTGTGCAATTGTAGGAACCATTCTAATATTTTGGTTTTTAACAATTTGGTCTTGCACATGTAGGTCCTGCTGTCAGAGGTTTTGACCCACTGTTCGACCCTTTTTGCATATGGGTAAATGAGTTGTCCATGAATATCAATCAAATCAAGAAACTCAGAAAGATTGTTAGGATAAAGAAATTAGCGAAAAAAACAATAAGATCTTTGTCTGCAAAATGAAGAAAACATCAGTTCACTACAAGATGGTACTAACTATTATACCTTGCCTTTTTTATTCCTTTGCCCCATTTCCAATATAGAGAAGATATTTATGCGCATCCTTGTTTTCAGGCCTTTCCAAAGCAGTTCACCGATGATTACCTCTGAAACCACATCTATGGTCAGGAGGCGAGGAAGGTTTTCATACAACACCCACGGTTCAATATTGAAGTGTTCCTGAAGGGGACGAAGGACAGACGGTTAATCATCCACAGGCACTGGCCTAAAGTTGCAAAGACCTTCAACATGAATGAAGGCTCAATATTCGCCTCCCGCTTCAGCAGTTTTCCAGATGAGATGCATCTGTCTATATACCGTCTATGATGCGAATTTCGAAAGGCTCTACATGTTGCATGTGGAACTTGCTGCTTGTGTAGTTGTGTAATGGGGTAGCTGAGTGCTGAAGCTATATCATGTTGTACTCTGATGTATTTCAATTATGAAATTCTGCTTCCTTAATATGGAAATGAAATATATTGTGTGCTTAATATGAAATTTCAATTAGATTAATAAATGGATTATGAATATTCAGATAATTAGCCTGCTAATGGTGAATTAGCCTGCTAATTGTGTTTTGCTATTGCAAACGGTTGTTGAAAAAATACCGTGGGCGATGACCTCAGGCAACGCACACAGTTTCTAGGAATAAACTGTGTTGGATCAATGAACAATTAGACACGACTTTCTCTTGAAAACTGTTTACGTTAGGCCACCTTGAGCAAACGTTTACCACATAAAAATTGTGTGTGATGGACAGCCTTTGCCACACAGTTTCTTCTACGGACCGTGTGTGATACATTCAATAACGCAAACGATTTAACGGGAAAAATTGTGTGTGATGTACCTGTGAACGGAAACATTTTTCCTTGGAGCGACTGTGTGGGATGTGCATACGAACGAAAACGTTTAGCAGGGACTGACTTTGTGGGATGTACTTGCGACCGGAAACTATTTTGCCGTATAATTGTATTTTTAGCTCTACTGTACGTATTTCTGTATTTGAGTGCTCGCCGGTCACACATGACCTCATTTTGCCGAACGTGTGTGCCAGGAGGGCATATCCCCGACGGTTTCTGGGTCGTGTGGGAAGGACCCCCCTATCGCCCACACTCTTTTGGCGATGGTTCCAGATTCCGTCGTGGAAAGGGGTTAAAAACTGTTTGTTTAGGACCGATGCGCACCAGTGCCATTTGCCAAATTTGATAATCATAAAATGCGGCAATTGCTAACATGATTCGGACATACTTAAGCATCGCTACGGGTGAGAAGGTCTCATTGTAGTCAACTCCTTGAACTTGTCGAAAACCTTTCGCAACAAGTCGAGCTTTGTAGATAGTAACATTACCGCCAGCGTCAGTCTTCTTCTTGAAGATCCATTTATTCTCTATGGCTTGCCGATCATCGGGCAAGTCAACCAAAGTCCACACTTTGTTCTCATACATGGATCCCATCTCGGATTTCATGGCCTCAAGCCATTTTGCGGAATCTGGGCTCATCATCGCTTCCTCATAGTTCGTAGGTTCATCGTGGTCTAGTAACATGACTTCCAAAATAGGATTACCGTACCACTCTGGTGCGGACCGTACTCTGGTTAACCTACGAGGTTCGGTAGTAACTTGATCTGAAGTTTCATGATCATCATCATTAGCTTCATCACTAATTGGTGTAGGAATCACTGGAACTGATTTCTGTGATGAACTACTTTCCAATTCAGTACAAGGTACAATTACCACATCAAGTTCTACTTTCCTCCCACTCACTTCTTTCGAGAGAAACTCCTTCTCTAGAAAGGATCCATTCTTAGCAACGAATATATTGCCTTTGGATCTGTGATAGAAGGTGTACCCAACAGTTTCCTTTGGGTATCCTATGAAGACACATTTCTTCGATTTGGGTTCGAGCTTATCAGGTTGAAGCTTTTTCACATAAGCATCACAACCCCAAACTTTACGAAATGACAGCTCAGGTTTCTTGCCAAACCATAGTTCATATGGTGTCGTCTCAACGGATTTAGATGGTGCCCTATTTAACGTGAATGCAGCCGTCTCTAAAGCATAACCCCGAAACGATAGCGGTAAATCAGTAAGAGACATCATAGATCGCACCATATCTAATAAAGTACGGTTACGACGTTCGGATACACCATTACGCTGTGGTGTTCCGGGTGGCGTGAGTTGTGAAACTATTCCACATTGTTTCAAATGAAGACCAAACTCGTAACTCAAATATTCACCTCCACGATTAGATCGTAGAAACTTTATTTTCTTGTTACGATGATTTTCTACTTCACTCTGAAATTCTTTGAACTTTTCAAATGTTTCAGACTTATGTTTCATTAAGTAGATATACCCATATCTGCTCAAATCATCTGTGAAGGTCAGAAAATAACGATACCCGCCGCGAGCCTCAACACTCATCGGACCGCATACACCAGTATGTATTATTTCCAGTAAGTCAGTTGCTCGCTCCATTGTTTCGCAGAACGGAGTCTTAGTCATCTTGCCCATGAGGCATGGTTTGCAAGCATCAAGTGGTTCATAATCAAGTGATTCCAAAAGCCCATCAGCATCGAGTTTCTTCATACGCTTTACACCAATATGACCCAAACGGCAATGCCACAAATAAGTTGCACTATCATTATTAACTTTGCATCTTTTGGCTTCAATATTATGAATATGTGTATCACTACGATCGACATTCAACAAAAATAGACCACTTATGAAGGGTGAATGACCATAAAAGATATTACTCATATAAATAGAACAACCATTATTCTCTGATTTAAATGAATAACCATCTCGCATCAAAGAAGATCCAGATACAATGTTCATGCTCAATGCTAGCACCAAATAACAATTATTCTGGTCTAAAACTAATCCCAAAGGTTGATGTAGAGGTAGCGTGCCGACGGCAATCACATCGACCTTGGAACCATTTCCGACGCGCATCGTCACCTCGTCCTTAGCCAATCTTCGTTTAATCCGTAGCCCCTGTTTCGAGTTACAAATATGAGCAACAGAACCAGTATCAAATACCCAGGCGCTATTACGAGCATTAGTAAGGTACACATCAATAACATGTATATCAAATATACCTTTCACTTTGCCATCCTTCTTATCCGCCAAATACTTGGGGCAGTTCCGCTTCCAGTGACCAGTCCCTTTGCAGTAGAAGCACTCAGTTTCAGGCTTAGGTCCAGACTTGGGCTTCTTCCCGGGAGCAGCAACTTGCTTCCTATTCTTCTTGAAGTTCCCCTTCTTCCCTTTGCCCTTTTTCTTGAAACTAGTGGTCTTGTTAACCATCAACACTTGATGCTCCTTCTTGATTTCTACCTCCGCAGCCTTAAGCACTACAAAAAATACACTTCCGTGATGATACATGTTTGTCACAGTAGGTCACGTTTTCTATCATACATGTACATCCATGAAGATTTTATGATAGAATCAAGATAGTCATACCTGTGCTGTCGTAGAAGTGTTCCATGACATTACCAAAATTATCATCACGGAAGTGTCCACTTCTATGATGATAAATCGCGCGTCATAGAAGTGCTTTCATCAAGGGTGATCGACATGTGGCATCCACCGTAACGGGTCGCCGTTAAGCTATCGGGTCCGGTTTTGGATCCGATAACCCGTTAATAGCCCGGACCAATGAGGATTTTCCACGTGTCAAATTGTCAATGGCCGGAGGAAACACGTGTTGGCTCATCGTTGGGCTAGATGTCATCCATTCATTGGACAGGAGGCGCCTATGATACGTCGACACATGGCATGGCCCAAGAGAGGCCCATTCCGGTGAAAAGGTCGGCCCATTTGACTTGGTCAAACGGTAACGGGCCGGCCCATGGAAAGCCTGTTAACGACCTGTTCGTATATAGCCCATTTACGACCCGCTAACTCACGGCCCGTTACGGCCTACCGGAATTAAGCCCAGTAGCTTCATCTGGGCCATCCAATATGATTCCAGCCCGTTGTAACTTCCGGCCCATGTATGGCCCATGATGTCTTTCAGCCCATACGAGGCCATCTCTAACTCTTGGCCCATTAAAGGCCCGTGGTGAATCAGGCCCGCAATGAACAGTGTACAGCTTTATACCCATTAACGACCCATTATTCCATTGGGCCGTTTCCAACCCGTGTTATCTTTCGGCCTTCTCAGGGCCCATTTATTCTTGGGCTTATTTCCAGCATTCGGTTACTTACGGCCCGTTACTGGCCTTTTCTGCTTCTGGGCCAAATTCAGCCCGTGGTTACAATCGGCCCATTTGCGGCCCGTTAATCCGTCGGGCCGTTTTTGTAGCGTCATCAAATACGAAAAATTAACGACGGCCCGTTATGGTCGGCCCATGAATGGACGATTCCAAATCTAGCCCGTTTACGGCCCATAATGCGGTCTGTTATTGGCCCATGTTTGGCCGATCGATCATACGGCCCGTAGAAGGCCCATTGATGCTATGGTCCATAGAAGGCCCATTGTTTCTACGGCCCTTAGAAGGCCCATTGTTTCTACGGCCCGTAGGAGGCCCATGGTAACTACAGTAAATATGTAGCCCATGGTTATTGTGGACTAGTTTTCAAAATTGGTTATTGCATCCACTAGCAAACCGCGGAAAAAGAACTGCACTGACTACAAGCAAACAAATAAACAAGATAACAAGGAAATAAATAAGCAAGCAACTTATGCTAGGCTATCACGGCTATTACACATATTACATCCACTTGGCATCAAAGTTCTCCACCAGTGCAAATATAGGGAACAAAGCCGCATATCATATACACTGGTTGTCAAACTTGGCGACCAGTGCAAATAAACGCCGCAGCAAAACAAGTCCAGAACTGAAACCACTTCAGAAGAGCTCAAGAAACAATATCCTGGGTACCCATAATGCTGGCAAGATGCTTAGCAAGCTTATTAACTTTCTCTTGTTTGGCGCTTAAATCCTCCAGCACTTGCTGTTGCACAAGAAAGTATGCATCTGAATTCTGCAGGGACTTCCTTAGTCCTTCGGCTTCTTGCCGCAACACATCTGACTGATGCCTTTCAGCTTGTAGCTGAGACTGAAGAAGCCGAAGTGATTCAGGCAGCGAGTTCGAAGAGCTTGTGCCAGCGGTACTGGCCAGTAACTCGAACACTACATCAACGCAGGACTGTGGGGTTTTCTCACTGTCTACAAGATCATTTTTATCACCTTTCTTGGAGACCAACATGGCTGTCTCACTATCTTGAACCTTATCTGCATTACTTTCTCTACCATTGCATAGTGGGGTGCTCTTCTCCAATATTCTGTTCGCATACTACAAGAGAAACAAGCAGACACATCACAGGTTTAGCATGTAGTATACGAAACTCATTTTGGTAAACCGGTTTAGTAGTAAGGTGGATAGGATAACAACATGAAACAAACATATATCTATGTACTATGGTCACTGTATTGTCCATATCATTCTAGTTTTTGTTGCCAAATCAAGATAGAGACACATTTCAACTCATAAATTTTTAAGACACAACAGCATAGACAGAATATAAGTGTGAGAAACTACACATCATTGGCAACACTTGTAATGTGCATCACATGAGAACATAACTTTTTATAAAACTGAAACTGAAATCAACATAGAGCAAGAAGTTAGAACAACAATCCAGTTAAAGAAATAGGTTTAAAACATACCTGTTGCGCCATTGGAGTTTCAATGGATCCTTCAAATTCAAAAGTAGTTTGTATGAGTAAATACAGTGATGCAACAGCAAAGGAGTATGGACCATAGCTACGGAATCTGACCTGAGAACAATTGCTCTTCTGCTTTAAACATGGAGTTTGGGTTCGCTGTGGTGGTCTTCGTGCTTTGGGCACTGCAGTTGCTTTACAAACTGCTCGTGTGGGGGTACTCTGTGGTGGACATGGTGCTTTGTCAACTAGAAGTGGGTTACTATCCACTGGGGTTGGGGTTAGATGGGTTGTAGCTGGTTCTCTGCCCAATGGTGTAAGTGTGCAATCTGGAAGAGTCTTGATTATGTGTGGTGGGGTTAGTTTGTGGGCCAGTACAACCATGGTTCTATCTGCATCGACGGGTGTGAAGAACGGGTTTTTGCTCCCTTAGATACTGCCATCACCCCGTCCAATTCAAATGCCTGATAAACAAGAAAATAAATTGAACGTACAGACATTGTATGATCGACAGATGTGGTAATTCACATATATGTTGTCTAACCAAACAGGACAGCATGACACAATTTCACATATATGATGCCTAACTAAACAGGATAGCATGACATACTTTCAGATATATGATGGATAACTTAACATAATATAATGGCATAATTCAACATATGATGAGTATCTAAAAAGGATGACATGAAAAAACTATATGATGTCTTTCTAAAATAGGTTGGGATGAAATAATTCACATACATGTTGTCTAAGTATACAGGATGGCATGATACAATTGACATAATTGATTCATATACTAAGCAGCTGGCACTCGCATGTATGATCTCTAAACTAAGCAGATGGAATTCAATATTGTGCATATGATGTCTAAACTAAGCAATGCAAGACACCATATGCATGATATGAGAAATATAAACATTGCAACTTAGAGAATACACCTCAGGTGGGATATAGGACTGGTCATCTGTCTCTGAATCCTCCTCTGAGGAGCTCCCTGTAACCATCGAGATATATGCTTCAACAGGTACCATTGCCTGCTCTGAAGACCTTGTTTTCACTCCTGATTTTTCCATAACCGGCTCAAATGGCTGATACACATGAAGAGTAGTTCAATATAACACAGATTGTCGACAAATGGAATACGTAATGAAAAAAAGATGGCATGAGATAATTCACATATATGATGCCTGGCTACATGGCGGTGCATAATTCACATATATGATAACTGGCTGAAAAACATGTCATTGCATAATTCACATATCTGATATAGAAAGCAAACAGGAGGCATTCACATAAAGTATGTCTAATCTAAGCAGATGGCATGGCAATGCAAGACACCATATGCATGATATGAGCAATATAACCCTGCCAAGTTAGAGCATGCACCTCGGGGGGAGGGGATACGACTGGTCATCTGTCTCTGAATCCTCCTCTGAGGAGCTATCTGTAACCAGCAAGAAATCTGCATCGACAGGTAGAACTGACTGCTCAGAAGACCTTGTTTTCACTCCAGATTTTCCCATGACCGACTCAAATGGCTGATGCACAGGAAGAGTAGATGAATGTATAAACATTGTTGACAAATGGAATACATTATAAAAAAATATGGCACGATACAATTCACATATACGATGACTGGCTAAACAGGATGGCATTGCATGATTCACGTATATGATGCCTGGCTAAAGAAGATGGCATTGCATAATTCCCATATACTCCCTCCGTTCCTAAATATTTGTCTTTTTAGAGATTTCAAATGGACTACCACATACAGATGTATATAGACATATTTTAGAGTTAGATTCACTCATTTTGCTTCGTATGTAGTCACTTGTTGAAATATCTAAAAAGACAAATATTTAGGAACGGTGGGAGTATGATATAGTAACCAAACAGGTGACAGTCACACAAAGCAAATCTAAACTAAGCTGATGACATGAAAGATGTATAATGTAAGCAATGCGAGGCGCCATATGCATGATATGACCAACATCAGCATGCCAGGTTAAAGTAAACACCTCAGGTGGTAATAGGAGTGGTCGGCTCCCTCTGAATCCCCATCTGAATAGTTATCTTCCTCTGGAATACAATCTGGAATGGCGGGAGGGGGGCCCACTTCACCCACCATGGAGCGGCGTCTGCATGACATTATATTCCGACGCAACGGTCTTCTCTTTTTCTCTACATGTTTAGTACAATTGTGTACAATAACTGACATGCATAATAAAAAATAGTTAGATTTTGTAAGGCCTAAGGGGTGCATGCAGAAATCAAGACTGATGGTAGCAAACGAGTGGATAGATCCAAAACTAATGATAGCAGGTAGATTATAGCTCCAATTTTTAAAAGATAGAGAATGGATCATCTACTGTTTGTTGTCCATCCAACTCCTGTAGCTGCCGGAGGTCGTGCAGCAGCAGCAGCGCGAGCGAGAGCAAGAACAGAGCAGCAACACGAACGTGAGCAAGAGCAGAGCAGCAGCACGACTGGCAGCAATAGCAGAGAAGAGCAGCAACACGAACGAAAGCAAGAGCAGTGCAGCAGCGCGACCGACGGAAAAAAAGAGTCGCAGCGCGAGCGAGAGCCGGAGCAGCTGCAGCTAGTGCCGGTGTGGAAGTCGCTGCTGAGGAAGCAACGACATGGGGGAGAGACGCCGTGGATGAAGTGGCTGACGATGGCGCCGTCGATGGAGACCCGCCATGGCTGCTCGGTATCAAGCACCGGCAGCCCCGTGAGATCGAATAAAAGATAAAATGCACCGGTGAGTGCAGAACCACCTTGGTGGGGCCGAGTGGGCCTCGGCTTCACTAGAGGAATTGGTGAGGGTGTTGTGGTTCCGGTGTGGCAGGTCAAGATGACGCTGTGGGGATGGAGGTGGCGCGATAGATGAGGTGAACGTCGGGGCAACTCCTTCAAAGTGGAGGACGGGGCGGCTGATCCGGCGGGACGACGAGATCGACGACGGATCCTCATCCGCTGCAGTGGACGAGGGACGGTGAGCGGTTGCGGTGGACGACGTAATCGGGGAAGAGTCTCCGGCTGGGCGGCGGTCGGGAGACCGACGGAGGAGCGTGGGGTTTTGCGGGTTTTGGCGGCCTCGGTGTACGAATGGGGGGACGAAGGGGAAGGTAGGGGGAGCCATGGCCTAGGGACGCGCTTGTCCAAAATGTAGGGTAAGTTACCAGCGTACCCCCACCGGTTTTGACATCGCGACGTCGAGCCGGCATTTCGGCTGAGGAGTAGAAGGGGGATTTCGCGTGTCTGGGCTGCGGGACCGATTTCGGATGAGGAGGGAGTTTTGGCGCGCGTCGAAATTTTGGGATAACAAGGCGCGGAGCGCGTTGAAGAGGCGGGAGTTTCAAAGCAGATGAGACAAAAGATACTCGAGCTTGAAAATTTTGGGATAACAAGGCGCGGATTCCTTGCTCGGCAGAACAAACTTAACGTGTACAAAAAAACAATTCATACAAGACACAAGAGAGTCATGTCCCCTTTAACTATATTGCTATAGATGTCATTGAAAAAACTACAAGAAAAATGTAAAAAAAATCGGGAGAACAAGATTACCCTGTACAGTACCAAATCGATTCGCACTTCCCTCAACAACAACAAAGAACAAATCAATTCCCACCAAAAGAAAGAGTCATGTCCCTTTTTATATTATTACAAATGCGAGGATATCAAATTTCAATTTTTGAATCCACGTTATGTTGAATTCGAATATATCGTTAGGTGACCTTGCGGTTTATATTGGATGTACTCCTACATTTTGATCTTCCATCATATATGAACATTTTACTCCGCCCTATGAACATATATATTGTCGTCTACCATATGGACTAAATTTGAATCAATTTTCCTTATTTGAATACGATTGTTGTCAAGTTATACAATCATTTAAATATTATCGTGATAACAAAAAACATGCATATAGCAGTAATCATATTTCACTATGAACTACATGTACCATACGATCTCCAATTCAAATATTTGTATCCATTTTATGTTGAATTCAAATAAGAGTACATTGGTCTAGGTAGCGAGATGTTAGGGATAATCTAAGCCCTATTTTCGTATGTATATTTTTTGGTTGAATTGGGACAAGTTTTGGTATAAGCTTCTTGCAAAACCGGAAATTCTGTCAACAAGCCTCGGGGTTCCGAGAGGGAACGTGTCACCTTTTTGTGCAAAACGATATACGCTGCCGCCCCCGTGATTTTCTTTACAGAGGCAACATAGAACTATATGAGTGCCCTGTTAAATTTTGGAATTATTCCGGGTTCGTTTGGCCTTTTTTATACATTAATTGAGTTTTTGGACATTCAATGTGCATAATCCAAATTTGAACTGCAAGCACATGCTCCGGTGCACCAAAGTTGGTTGAAAAATCATATGTGTGTCCTTGGGTGAATTTCTAGGTCCCATGCAAGAAATGGGAATCAAATTCTAACATCTTGGCGTCGTGACTCGGCCGAGAACATCGAGAAACTTGGTTTTAAAATTCATGTAAATCCAAAACTCGCCTGGAAATCATGAAACTTGGCATGGTGTCATGTCATGGCACTAACATGTTGTGGTAAAAAATTGTACGATTTGGAACAAGTTTTGGTATAAGCTTCTTGCAAACCGGAGCTTCTCTCAAGAAGGCTCGTGGTTCTGAGAGGGAACACGTCACCTTTGAGTGTGAAACGATATACGCTGCCCCCCTTGAGTTTCTTTACAAAGGCAACATAGAACTACATGAGTGCCCTATTAAAATTTTGGAATTATTCCGGGTTTGTTTGGCCTTTTTATACATTAATTGAGTTTCTGGTCATTTAATGTGCATAATTCAAATCTGAACTACAAGCACATGCTCCCGTGCACCAAAGTTGGTTGAAAAATCACATGTGTGTCCTCGGGTGAATTTCTAGGCCCCATGCAAGAAATGGGAATGAAATTCAAACATCTGGGCATCGTGGCTCGGCCGAGAACATTGAGAAACATGGTTTTAAAATTCTTGTAAATCCAAAACACGCCTGAAAATCATGAAACTTGGCATGGTGTCATGTCATGGTACTAACATGCTGTGGTAAAAAAATTGGCCGAATAGGAACAAGTTTTGGTATAAGCCTCTTGCAAACCGGAGCTTCTCTCAAGAAGGCTTATGGTTCTGAGAGGGAACGTGTCACCTTTGAGTGCGGAACGATATACGCTCCCCCTTGAGTTTCTTTACAGAGGAAACATAGAACTACATGAGTCCCTGTTAAATTTTGGAATTATTTCGGGTTCATTTGGCCCTTTTTATACATTAATTGAGTTTCTGGTCATTTAATGTGCATAATTCTACAAGCACATGCTCCCGTGCACCAAAGTTGGTTGAAAAATCACATGTGTGTCCTCGGGTGAATTTCTAGGTCCCATGCAAGAAATGGGAATGAAATTCCAACATCTGGGCATCGTGGCTCGGCCGAGAACATTGAGAAACCTGGTTTTAAAATTCTTGTAAATCCAAAACACGCCTGAAAATCATGAAACTTGGCATGGTGCCATGTCATGGTACTACCATGCTGTGGTAAAAAAATTGGCCGAATCGGAACAAGTTTTGGTATAAGCTTCTTGCAAACCGGAGCTTCTCTCAAGAAGGCTCGTGGTTCTGAGAGGGAACGTGTCACCTTTGTGTGCATAATTCAAATTTGAAATACAAGCACATGCTCCAGTGCACCAAAGTTGGTTGAAAAATCACATGTGTGTCCTCGGGTAAATTTCTAGTTCCCATGCAAGAAATGAGAATGAAATTCAAACATCTGGGCGTCGTGGCTCGGCTGGAAACATTAAGAAACTTGGTTTTTTAATTCTTGTCAATCCAAAACACGCATGAAAATCATGAAACTTGGCTTGGTGTCATGACATGGCACCAACATGCTGTGGTAATTTTGTTGTCCGCTTTGTGAAGGCGCACACATTAACAATCAACAAAGTCATTTTGGAACAAGTGCTGTCACGTTACAATCGGAAACACAAGTATTATTGAAACCGTGGGTGTTCTATTTACGTGCAGCCACGCGTCCCCTTTTTATTAGCTAGGAGGGGGTAGCTATTTGAGTACGGGAGGCGTGCGATCAGACCCCTACACGTGCTTATCGGGAGGAGAGCCTTGGGGCTCCATCTGCCGTCCACCTCTCTCCCAAGGTCTCCATTAATGGCACCCGAGCCTCTGTTTAATGGCATGGCTATGTCTCCCTCGACTGAGATTTAAGAGATAAAAAAGAAAATCTGAAAATAAATTTTTGCACGGATCTTGATGTAAGATCCGACGGACCTATATAGCATCTACTGCGACTTATAGAAAGACTGATGAATATATAAGGACGACGACAGTGGATAATAACTGTCTTACATAATTAGGAAGATAATTAAAAAAGCCACTTGCGGCTACACCCGAAGGACAAAAGAAGAAGGAAGACAATGATCTGGCTTGCCGATCTCTACTTTCTTGATGTGTTGCTGCAGGCCGCGGGAACTAGTCTCCGCAGCGAGCGGTGATGAGCTCTGTCGTGTCCTCAAGACGCAGCTTGAGAGCATCCACGGATTCCTCCACCAGCCTTTGGCGCTCGATGCGGAGCATGTCATTCTTGTCTAGAAGTTTCTTGACGATGACGCCGGTCCCCTTCAACAACGCACTGGTCTCCTCCTGCTGCTCTGCACTTCGGACGATCTTCGCCCTCAGCAGGTCGCGCTAAGCTCGGAGCCTCTCATTGACCTCCCTTAGTTGCCGGATGACGCCGGTAGCCTGTTCAAACGAGGCTTTCATGTCGTCCTGCAACCTCGCCCAGCCGGAGATCTATTCCATCTGGCTATGGACGATTGCATGCATGCGCCTGTAAGAGTCGTTGCCTACCCGCGAGACATTTTCCCAGGCCGCTGCGGCGCTGCGGGACATCTCTTCTGCATTCGTGGCGCGGCGGGGCATCTCTGCTGCTTTTGATGCATGGACGGAGCAGTCTGTTGCATCGACGGCGCGGCGGGACCTCCGTGCTGCTTCGGCGGCGCGACAGGACCTCTGCGCTGCTACTTCTGCGCGGCGGGACATATCGGCTGCTTTCGAGGCGAGGCGGGACATCTCTCGTGCTTCTGCTTCCATGCTCGCCTCTCCCTGGTGGTAATCTCTCGACCCAGAACTCACGCTGGCCATGGCAGACGCAAGGGAAGGATGTTGAATGACTTGTTTGTTTTTGTAGATGAGGAGTTGAGGAGGAATGTGCAGTCATCTTGGCATAGTAGTGTTTATAATCGAGTACTAATACGCTCCTAAGTGGGAAACCATTTACTCCCTCTGTCTAGGTGTGTAAGTCATCTTACGAAAACCAAATAATCCCAAAACACTTAGGCACGGTGCATTAACTTCTACCTCATTTCTTGTTTCTTGACATATCAACCAATAAGAGATGTGGGTGTGCATGCTTTTAATGACTTGAGACTACCAAACACGACATGCACTGGTTAGTTCATTGCATGCAATGCTATTAATTAGCAAATAAACATTAAGTTCTCTTGTTTTCCCCTCCTCCTTGGTCACGATGACGACGGAGGGAGTAGGTTGTGATCCATGTGAACATGTTTGCAATTAAATATAGCGTGGTAGTAGTAGTAATTTGGAATGTGACAAGACGCGCTCAAAATTTATTGACGGTTTAGTTTCAAAGTGCGGCACTATTCCCGGATGGCGTAACGTGGGCACGTGTTCCCGGCAGTGGTGTAGCATATTCCATGGTACTAGTTCTTTTTCTATGGTTGTGTACATGCAATAACTGGCACCGTCGGATACATATCTTACGCTTATTGGGGCGTTCGACAGGGATAGCCTCGTGGCGAGCTATAGACTAGTCTTTTTTCCAGACGCATTACACCTCTCTCTCTTGGGACTTCTCACATGCACCACAGACACTTGTCTCTGAGTTTAGTACGTTATACAGGAAGAGAAGAGGTGCACGCACGCACTCGTCCTCTCTCACACACGCATCTGTAGCTACGAATTGTAGTGTTCTCAACCATCCGATTGGCTCTATCATAGGTTTCACGTTGCTTCTTGGCCTTGAGATTGAGAAGTTTATAACGCGGAGGCTAAGCTGGAGGCATGAGGTTTTGGTTAATGTGCGGGCCGCACACGACACCAACACGACACGAGCTTCGTCTGCCTAGTGCGCAGTCGGGTGAGTTGTCCAACACAACCAGGCCCTGCTTGGTATCTGCGCCTCAACTTATGCGTAGAGAAATTAGGATCGGAGGGAGTACTACTAGTAGTACTACTTTAATGTGTCGCGTCAACTCGCACAAGTATGAAACACTTCGTGAACAAACAAGCATATAAGCTCCCTCCGTCCGAAAATACTTGTCATCAAAATGGATAAAAAGGGACGTATCTAGAAGTAAAATACGTCTAGATACATCTCCTTTTATCCGTTTTGATGACAAGTAGTACTTCTTACCCAAAGGAACTTTATATCCAATAGACACAAAATATCTGTTCAACTGTTAGAAATTACTGATCTGATGTCGAAGTAATTGCTGCATCGCCACCAAAACCCACCATCTCTTAAGCTAAAGTAGACCGAGCTAACCCCTATATTAGCATATTACTAAGATAAACAGAAGGCACTGTAGAAACATTTAGGACGTGAGCTTGTTAATCTGAATGTGGAGGGACACCAGCTTAGCCCCGGCCAGCAGCTTGGGCGGAACTGTGAAGAAGGTCAGCTCCTGCACGGCGATGTCACCGAGATCCTTGCTGCTTGTCACCTCCATTTCCACCTTGACGGCATCGGTCCTACCTTTGGGCTCCCTGGGCCGGCCGTTCGCCCACATCTTGGCCACGTAGTGCAGCAGTGGGGACGCCCCCACTCTGATGTAGACGACCAACACAGCAATAGGCGTGCCGATGTCGAGCATGCCGCCGACCAAGAAAAACGCGCGACCGTCCTCCTCCGCGAGTAGCAAGAGCCGTGGCTCCGGCAGTGGCACTTGCAGCTGGAGCACCTTGGCGTACTCGATCCCGTGCACGGGCATGGGATGCGCGGTGCTGATGTGGTGGGTGAGGGAGTCCTGGACTAAGGGATCCTCGGGCGTCCGGCCTGTTATCCATGGGCCGGACTGATGGGCTGTGAAGACATGAAGGCCGAAGACTGTACCCATGTTCGGATTGGGCTCTCCTTGGCATGGAAGGCAAGCTTGGCGACCAACTATGAAGATTCCTTCCTATGTAACCGACTCTATGTAACCCTAGATCCCCCCGGTGTCTATATAAACCGGAGGGCGTAGTTCGGAAAGGATATACTCATTACCATAGTCATACAGGCTAGACTTCTAGGGTTTAGCCATTACGATCTCGTGGTAGATCAACTCTTGTAACACTCATATTCATCAAGATCAATCAAGCAGGAAGTAGGGTATTACCTCCATAGAAAGGGCCCGAACCTGGGTAAACATCGTGTCCCCTGTCTCCTGTAACCATCGACCTTAGACGCACAGTTCGGGACCCGCTACCCGAGATCCGCCGGTTTTGACACCGACCTTGGTGCTTTCATTGAGAGTTCCACTATGTCGTCGACGAAAGGTTCGATGGCCCCTTCAATCGTCGATAGTGATGATGTCCAGGGAGAAACCTTCCACTACAAAAAATACACTTTCGTGATGATACATGTTTGTCACAGTAGGTCGCGTTTTTTGTCATGCATGTACATCCATGACAAATTTATGACAGAATCGATAGTCATACCTGTGTTGTCGTAGAAGTGTTCCATGACATTACCAAAATTATCATCATGGAAGTGTCCACTTCCATGACGATAAATCGCGCGTCACAGAAGTGCTTTCGTCAAGGGTGACCGACACGTGGCATCCACCGTAACGGAACGCCGTTAAGCTATCGGGTCGGGTTTTGGATCCGATAACCCGTTAACAGCCCCGACCAATGGGGATTTTCCACGTGTAAAATCATCATTGGCTGGAGGAAACACGTGTCGGCTCATCGTTGGGACAGATGTCATCCACTCATTGGACGGAAGGCGCCTATGATACGTCGACACATGGCACGGCCCAACAGAGGCCCATTCCTGTGAAAAGGCCGTCCTGTTTGACTTGGTCAAAAGCTGGCGGGCCGGCCCATGGAAAGCCTGTTAACGGCCTGTTCGCATATAGCCCATTTACAGCCCGCTAACCGAAGGCCCGTTACGCCCTATCCGAATTAGGCCCAATAGCGTCATCTGGGCCATCCAATATGATTCCAGCCCATTTTCACTTTTGGCGCATGTATGGCCCATGACGTCTTTCGGCCCATATGAGGCCCTATGTAACTCTTGGCCTATTAACGGCCCGTGGTGAAACTGGCCCGTAATGAACAGTGTATTACTTTACACCCATTAACGACCCATGGTGAAACTGGCCCGTAATGAACAGTGTATCACTTTATACCCATTAACGGCCCGTTATTCCGTTGGGCCGTTTCCAGCCCATGTTATCTTTCGGCCTTCTCAGAGCCCATTTATTCTTGGGCTCATTTCCAGCATTCGGTTACTTACGGCCCATTACTGTCATTTTCTGCTTGTGGGCTAAATTTAGCCCGCATTACAGTCGGCCCGTTTGTGGTCCGTTAATACGTTGGGCCGTTTTCATAGCTTCATCAAATACGGCCTATTAACGATGGCCCGCTATGGTCGGCCCATGAACGGACGATTCCAACTCTAGCCCGTTTACGGCCATAATGCGGTCTGTTTGGCCCATGTTTGGCCAATCGATCATACGGCCCGTATAAGGCCCATTGATGGTACGGCCCGCAGAAGGCCCATTGTTTCTACGGCCCGTAGAAGGCCCATTGTTTCTACGGCCCGTAGAAGGCCCACTGTTTCTACGGCCAGTAGGAGGCCCAGTGTCACTACAGTAAATATTAGCCCATGGTTATTGTGGCCTAGTTTAAAAAAATAGGTTATTGCAGCCACTAGCTAACCGCGGAAAAAGAACTGCAATGACTACAAGCAAACAAATAAACAAGACAACAAGGAAATAAATAAGCAAGCAACTAACGCTAGGCTATCACGGCTATTATACATATTACATCCACTGGGCATCAAAGTTCGCCACCAGTGCAAATATAGGGAACAAAGCAGCATATCATATACACTGGTTGTCAAACTTGGCGACCAGCGCAAATAAACGCCGCAGCAAAACAAATCCAGAACTGAAACCACTTCAGAAGATCTCAAGAAACAATATCCTGGGTACCCATAATGCTGGCAAGGTGCTTAGCAAGCTTATTAACTTTCTCTTGTTTGGCGCTTAAATCTTCTAGCGCTTGCTGTTGCACCAGAAAATATGCATCTGAATTTTGCAGGGACTTCCTCAGTCCTTCAGCTTCCTGTCGCAGCACATTTGATCAATGTCTTTCAACTTGAAGTTGAGACTCAAGAAGACGAACTGATTCAGGCAACGAGTTCGAAGAGCTTGTGCCAGCAGTAGTGGCCAGTAACTTGAACACTACATCAAGACAGGACTTTTGGGTTCCCTCACTGTCGTCAAGATAGTTTTTATCAGCTTTCTTGGAGACCAACAGGGATGTCTCACTATCCTGAACCTTATCTGCATTACTTCCTTTACCATTGGATAACGCGGTACTGTTCTCCAATATTTTGTCCGCGTTCTAAAGGAGAAACAAGCAGACACATCACATGTTTACCATGTTGTATATGAAACTCATTTTGGTAAATGAGTTCAGTAGTAAAGTGGACAGGATAACATCATGAAACAAACATATATGTATGTACCATGGTCACTTTATGGTCTATAACATTCTAGTTTTTGTTGCCAAATCAAGATAGAGACACAGTTCAAATAATATTTGTTCAAGACAAATCAGAATAGACAGAATATAAGTGTGGGTAACTATAGAGCAATAACAACACTTGTAATGTGCATGACATGAGAACATAACTGTTTATTCAATTGAAACTGAAATCAACATAGAGAAGGTTACAACAGCAAACCAGTTAAAGAAACATGTTTAAAACATACCTGTTGCGCAATTGGAGTTTCAATTCCATCCTTCAAATTTGAAAATAGTTGGTATGAGTAAATACAGTAATGCAAGAGCAAAGGAGTATGAACCATAGCTACAGAACCTGACCTGAGAACAAATCTTCTTCTCCTTTAAGCGTTGAGTTGGGATTCGGAGTGGTGGTCCTCGTGCTTTGGGCACTGCAGTTCCCTTACTAACTGCTCGTGTTTGGGTGCTCTGTGGTGGAGACGGTGCTGTGTCAACTGGAACTGGGTTACTATCTGCCGGGGTTGGGGTTAGAAGGGGTGTAGCTAGTTCTCTGTCCAACTGGGTAGGGGTACAATCTGCGAGAGTCTGGGTTATGTGTGGTGGATCTGGTCCTTGGGCAAGTACAACCGTGGTTCTATCTGCATCAACTGGTAGCACTATCTTTTCTGAAGACCGTGTTGTTACTCCGTTAGATACTGCCATCACGCTCTCCAATTCAAATGGTTGATAAACAAGAAAAGTAATTGAAAGTATAGACATTGTATGATAGATAGGTGCAATGGATAGTGGGGAATAAAGGAGGGCATGAAATAATTCATATTTATGTTGTCTAACCAAACAGGATAGCATGACACAATTTCACATATATGATGGCTAACTAAACAGGATAGCATGACACAATTTCACATTATGATGGCTAACTAAAAAAGATGGAAAGACATAGTTCAAAATATGAGACTATGTAAACAGGATGACATGACATAACTATATAATGTGTTTATTAAATAGGCTGGCATGCCATAATTCACATACATTCACGGATAGAATGCCATAATTCAAAATATGATGACTGTAAACACTAAACAGGATGAGATGATATAACTATATGATGTGTTTATTAAATGGATTGCCATGCCATAATTCAGATAGATGATGTGTATGTACTATGTAAACATGATGGCATGATATAATTCAAATATATGATTTATATAGTAAGCAAGTAAGCAGATGGCAATCCATATATGATGTAAAAACTAAGCAATGCAAGACAAGATGCATGACATAGGTAATATAACCCTGCCAAGTTTGAGCATAGACCTCAGGGGGGAAATAGGACTGGTCATCAGTCTCTGAATCCTCCTCCGAGGAGCTCTCTGTAACCAGCAAGATGTCTGCTTCAGTAGGTAGCATTGTCTGCTCTGAATACCTTGTTTTCACTCCAGATACTTCCATCACTGCTTGAAATGGCTGATGCACAGGAAGAGTAGTTGAATATACAAACGTTGTCGACAAATGGAACACGTACTACAAAAAAATGATAGCATGATATAATTCACATACATGATGATTGGCTAAACAACATGGCATTGCATAATTCACATATATAATGCTTTTGCAACAAGATAGCATTGTATAATTCACATATATAATGTCTTGCAACAAGATGGCAATGCATAATTCACATATATGGTAATTAGACACTCAATAGGTGGCATTGACACAAAGCATGTCTAAACTAATCAAATGACATAGCAATGCGAGACACCAGACGCACGATATGAGCAACATAACCCTGCCAAGTTAGAGCATACACCTCGGGGGGGGGGGGATAGGACTGGTCATCTGTCTCTGAATCCTCCTCTGAGGAGCTATCTGTAACCAGCGAGATATGCGCTTCGTCAGATAGCATAGTCTGCTCTGAAGACCTTGTTTTCACTCCAGAATTTGCCATCACCGTGTCAAATGGCTGATGCACACGAAGAGCAGTTGAATGTACTAACATGGTTGACAAATGTAATATGTAACGAATAAAAAAGGATGGCCTGATATAATTTACATATAAGATGACTGGCTAAGCATGATGGCATTGCAAAATTCACATATATGATGCCTGGCTAAACAAGATGGCGTTGCATAATTCACATAAACGATGAATAAACTAAAAAGATGGCATTCGCACAAAGGATGTCTAAACTAAGCAGATGACATATTTGATGTATAAAGTAAGCAATGCAAGACACCATATGCATGATATAACCAACATCAGCATGCCAAGTGAGAGCGAAGACCTCAGGGGGTAAATAGGAGTTGTCTTCTCCTTCTGAATCCCCCTCAGAACAGATATCTTCCTCTCGATTACAATTCAAAATGTGTGGAGGGGGGCTGCCTTTGCGCCTACCATGGAGCGACGTCTGCATGAAATTTTATTGCCACGCAAGGCTCGTCTCTTTTGCTCTAAATGTTCAGTTCCATTGTTTACAATAATTGTCATGCATAGGAATAAAACATAGTGAGATTATGTAAGGAGTGCATGCAGAAATCCAGAGTGATGGTAGCAACCTGTGGATAGACCCAAAACCAATAATAGCAGGCAGATAATGGCTTCAGTTAAAAATACAGATAATGGCTTCTTTACTGTTTGTTTCCCACCCAACATGAAACTCATAGTAGACACCGGAGATTAACTAGATAGTAGATAGATACAATTGATAGCGTCCCCGATATGTACCCCACAACCATTTAAAAACTCAAGTTTGACCATTAGTTTGGAGCTTACTCAGAGTCTAATCGGTGAACAGGACGATAAAGTAGCATATAATATTAAGCGATGCATAACGTAAGCAGACACGAAAGAGTGCGACCTCTCTTGCAGACCCATGTAGTCCTCGAGGTCATCTGCTCGGTTGATGATGGTAATGCAGTTTTCATGGCTGCCAGCGGCGGGGAAGAAGATCTGAGGCGGCGAAAGACAGTCTGGAGGCCGGATCCCTGCTGTGCTGGACCCTTCTGTCGTTGGAGCAGCTGAGCTGGGGTGGACGACGGCGCAGCAGGAGCGGGACAAACCACGCAAGGTTTTCTTTGACAACTATCTGTAAGAGAAGTAATTCTGTAAGGGCTCGTTTGAATTGGAGGATTCCAACAATGCAGGGATAGGAAATAGACAGGAATAGTGTTGGAATGCACGTGCAAAACAGAGAATTTAAAAACATAGGATTTCTGCCAATCTGGGTGTTTGATTCACAACAATTGGAAGATCACAGGATGCCAAGAAGCATGGTGAGATTAAGTCAAACTACAAGAAAATGTACGGTTATAATGCTATTATGCTACTATCTCTTAGTCTTGTGCTTGATGAATAGGAATTTGAAAAGGAGGACAAGTGAAAATTAAAATTCCTATGTTTTTTCTTTCAAGGAGACACTAAAGGAACAAATCCGTGTGCTCAGTGGACAATATATATAACATGTAGAGTAAAAAAGAGATGCAACAAGTGTACAACCTCTTTGGCGAAGCCATGTCGATCTCAGCGTGATTGGGTTGGCCGGTGAGGATGCTCCGGCTGACTTTGCTGTCGGAGGAGGGGAAGAAGATCTTAGGCGTCTGGAGATGGAGCCCGAGGTACTGCTCCGCTGTGATGGAGGGTTTCGTCGTTGGAGCAGCTCCGGTCAGTTGTACGATGCCGAGGCTGATGCAGGACAAGAGAGACAACGAACAACGTTAACCTGAGTGGAATTCTAATAGCATCTGCAATACATGACGTAAAATACATAACCACAAAGTGCTAGATGTAAAATACATCAGCCGCTCATCTATGAACTTAACTGTCAAAACTGAACTTAACTGTCGAAACTGAACTTAACTGTCGAAACTGAATTTTGCTGTCGAAACTGAACGCACTAGCAAGGTGAGGCTACACGTCGGTCGACTGACTTCTTCATCTCTGGTCAGTCGATTTTGCAGCCGTTGGATACGAAATCAAGGGCCTGCGGTTCATCTTCAACCTCCACCCCCTGAGCCGCCAGCCACCACCGGCCAAAAAGCAGCCCCCCGCCGCCCGCGGCCGGTGGTGCGCCGCCCCGCCCGCCCCGAAAACACTCCCCACCGCTGGTCCGCCGCCGCCCCAGCCATCCCTCTAGGCCCCCCCGTGCCGAGCTTTTTCTCCGGCGATCCCCAAGCCACCGCCCCGCCAACGCCCCGCCACCACCGGCGACCACCGCCCCCATCCTGAACCTTAAGATAGATAGTGGGGTACCTCTCTGGCGAGCCCCCCTCCCCGCTGCGGCTGGTTCTTCCTTCACCCCGGCGAGCCCCCCACCCCCTGAAAATGGACTGACCCAAAAGTCGATTCAGTCGACTGAAGTGTAGCTAAATCGGAGTAGCATCGCAAGCAAGAGCAAGAGCGAGAGCAGCAGCGCGAGCAAGAGCAATAGCAAGAGCAGACCAGGCAGGGGACCGAGAGCAAGAGCAGAGCAGCAGCGCGAGCGAGAGCTAAAGCAGCAACAACTCCTACTGATGTGGACGCGCCGCCGAGGGAGCGACGCCGTGGAGGAAGTGGCCAGCGACGCCGCCGTGGATGGAGCCGCGCCGTGTCGGCTCGGGACCGAGCGCCGGCAGCACCGTGAGACCGAATCAAGAAGAAAATGCGGCGATTAGTGTACAACCTCTTTGGTGGTGCCGATTAGGCCGCAGCTTCATCCGAGGAAACGGTGATGATGATGCTCTTCCGGTGGTGCAGGTGAAGACGGCGGTGTGGGAATGGAGGTGGTGCGAAAGACAAGGGGAACGTCGGGGCAGCTCCTTGGAGGTGGAGGACGGGGTGGCTGAACCGGCGGGACGATGAGATCGACGACGGATCCTCATCCGGTACGGTGGATGTGGGACGTCGAGGTGTTGCTGTGGACGACGTCGTCGGGGAAGAGGCTCTGGCTGGGTGGCGGACGGAGCAGGGTGTGGGGTTTCGTCGCGGGTTTTCGTGGCCTCGGTGTACGAATGGGTGGGCGGATGGGATGGCAGTGGGGAACCATGGCTTAGAGACGCGCTTGTACGAAATGTGGGGTAAGTTTCGAAAGTACCCCCACCGATTTGAGGTGGTTCTTTCGGTTCAGGGGTACCACGTGCATTTCGCGTGTCGGGATTTCACAGGAGGTGGGAGTTTTCGCGCGCGTTGTAATTTCGGAATAGCAAGGCGCGGGTTGAGATGGAGGGAGTTGTCGGAGCACAACAAGACAAAGATATATCTTAAATATTTCGGGCTAACAAGGCGCGGGTTGAAATTTCCGGACAAGCCTAACGTGTACTGTACCAAATCAATGCGCACTACAAATGTCATTCAACACTTTGAATTCATGTTATGTTCAATTAAAATATTTCGCTACGTGTATAATGCATGCAACCTACTACTCAAATGAACGTTTTAGTGCATTACAAACGTATATACTACCGCTTCAATATGAACTAAATTTGAATTCGTTTATCTATTTGAATAAGATCTACAGTAATGATTGTTGTGAAGTCAAAGCATTTGAATTCGTTTCTCTGTTTTAATAAAATCTACAATCATCATTATTGTCAAGTTAAACCATCGTTTGTGTATTATCTTCACAGCACACCACATGATTAGTCTCGAGTTACATATGAACTATGTGTACTATATGAACTCGAACTAGATTTTTTGAATCCACTTTATTTTGATTTCAAATCACATTACATTTCTAGCTCTAGCTAGATCTTCATAATCTAAACCATGTCTCATATGTATAATGTGTTTATCACATTATGTATGGTGCCCCACCCCCTACGCCTACAAGTATTTAGATGTGAGTTGCAAACACCACAAATTCAAATAAAATGTGAGAATGTTCGATATATAGTATTGTTTAGATTGTTCGATATTTAGTTGTAAGCTGCAAACGCCACACATTATCACAAATTCAAATAAAATGTGAGATTGTATGATGTATAGTATGGTTTAGATTGTTCGGCATTTAGCTATGAGTTGCAAATGCCATGCATTATCACATTATGGTATAACATGTGCACAGCACGTGTATCACCGCTATATTCATGCATGCAATGTTTAAAACACTATGATCTCCTATTCAAATATATGAATCCGCTTTCATATCAAATTATGATCTTTGTTAGTCTCTTACACCCACACAATCCTCTAACCTTTGTAGCTACCACTAACTTTCTCTCGTGCATGCACACGCCCTCCTCGCCCTCCCCCTCCCTCGGCATTCTATCCACCGGGCACATTCATATTTTTCTTTAGGTCGTTCTCCCAGAGTCTCCACAACTCCTTTCCGACACACACCGATCGATAAACCTCTCCAGCGATGCCTGCCTACAACATACACACACACCTTCAATCTCCTACTTTATGTGTCCTTGCCTCGTGTCTCTCATACGGTCAGACACACGTGTAAACTCTCGCCCCTCTTTTCATCGATCTCACAACCGCACACTCCTCCCCCTATCTAGCTAGTAGTTGGGCCTCTCGCACCACCTCCTAGCTCCATTCTCTCTGTCTATCCGTCTCGCTGGGCCTTATTTGCCTCTAACAAATGGACGTACACCGACCGATCTCTCGCTATACATATAGCTAGCTAGGTCCTTATAACTCGTTTTTACCCACACGTCAATCGATCTACCTCATTAGTTGTGTCTCTCCCTTCATCCGACAAACAACAATTGATCTACCGATCTAGTTAGGTTTGCTTACCAAACACATGGTTCCCCTTCATCATCCATGGATGCGTCCCGACAGATCTATCACGCACAGGCGCACACAGAAACACATCTCCACTCTTATTGATAACATTGCAGTTCCACCCTCAGTTTGTCTAGTAGGCCTCTCCCACCATCTTCGAGAAGCAACTCCATCACCCATCCAGCACTCTACCCCTCTCCCTCCCTCTCTCTCTCTGTCCCATCATATTTCCCGTCCTTCAGTTATATATGGATGTCGACCGATCTCCCTCAAGACATAGCTGGGTCTCTCCTTCTCAACACATATACGAGTCGTTCTACCTCTATAGTTAGGCCTCTGCCTACCCCTCCCCCACCCCCTCCCCCCCGCACACACCGATACATCGAGCGCTCTAGTCATGTCTCCCTGCCACACACAAACTTGACATGTGCCCTCTAACGTTCCGGTAGGCCAGTCGCCCTATATCTTTGACCTGCACACACACACAATTTCGATGGCTCTCTTCATCGATCTCGCACCCACCCACTTGATCCTCTCTTCGACTCTATCGATAGCTATGACCCCTCCCTCTCTTCTCGTGGATTGCCTGACCCTCTATGTATGATATGGATAGGCCTCCATTTCACACACATTGCATGCAAAATTTTGTTTGAGATGTCATCGACACATATTCCCACAAATAATTCACGAAATCAACCCCCCACCCCAAAACAAAAAACACTGACGAACGCGGTTTGTATCTCTCACACACACCCACGTAGGTGGGGGACGTGCACGAAGAGAAGAGGTGCATGCACGGCGCACGTACTCCCGTCTCTTTCCCAACCACACCCGCGCGGGTACACGGTGGAGCTCATTTCTGTACGAAAAAGGCAGCCCACGTGGTAATTTGGCACGTGTACTGGTTGTCCACTTGGTGGAGGGAGGATCGTCTACCACGGGTGAACAAACAAATTGCGACTTGACGTGTTATGTTAAAAAAAGAGGCAAACCATGTGGGGCCTACCTTAGAGGCAAGGCTCTATACACTTGAGTACTTTTGATGTGTCCCGTCAACTCGCAGAACGAGGAGAAGCTTGCTTAGTACACCGTCTCCCCCTCCCACGGGCGCGGTGGCTCGCAGGATGAGGTGAAGCTTGCTCCGCCTTACGCCCGCTCCCTCGCCCATGCGCGCGGTGGCTCGTAGGACGAGGAGAAAAATTTACTACTCCCTCCGTTTACTCCTCGTCCCTACTACTACCTTGGTTATAGAGATTATATCATATTGTTTGGAATATATATGTCCTTTACTAGATTTCAATATGAACTACTAGTACATACTCCAAACACTGATGTATATAGACGTATTTTAGAGTGTAGATTCATGCATTTTGCTCCGTATGTAGCACTCTACCTCGCCCCTCGACCCTCGCCCACGTGGTGGACGTGCAGCAATTCATTCGGTCTCATATAGCCAGAACGATATATACTGCACTACCATTATTGCTCGACTTCCCGAAGAGGCGAAGAGCCAATCGCAAGGTTAATATTTTGGAGATGCCAAGCACAAGGTTATAGGAGAACGAGTAGTAGGTGCCGCGTCATTTATAAATAAAGTTATTTTTCTTCAGTGGCACGCACGCAATATGATAGGTTCATATGGAGAGAAAAGGAAACCGCTCCACTATATACATAGTCAGGACGGGCTAGCCTACACGGTTGCTTGCTGGGGTTGCTCTCTTCACACTCTCTCGCACAAAACGACTGTGGCCACATCTCTAACATCCCGGCGGATCACGTCCGCTTGGGGAAGGGGTCGATGCTTAGTGTAGATGCGGTGGCCGTCGCCGACGGCGAAAACCCACTGTCGGCACGTCCCGATCAGGGGTCCCCGCCGTTCTCTCTCACAAAGCCAGTGAGGTTGCCTTCGTCCCTTGCTCACTGCCGCGATGTGGGCAGTTGCCGCCTCCCGCCGCCCTCCTCAAGGTTGAGCTACGTCCCTCAGGTACAACTCCCTTTACAGCCGGCTTGCACCACTGCTCCAGCTGCCCACATCACTCCCTGTGGATATTTCTCTACTTCTTTGCCCCGCACATACCTCTACTGGCTTCTACGTACTGTATTCGTGATGAGTTTATGTCTCATCAACTAGTCCCAGTAATCTTATTCTAATCACGCTTCTTTAATTTCTTTGCCACAGGGATGCTCATCTCGATTTTGGTGAAACTGCACAAAATGATCCGATGGTCAAAAGGTTGCAAACTTCATTTATTAGGAAGCTCGAACGTTGCCAGCAAATTGAAGCTTGGTCAGGGTTCACGGTTCAAGGGCTAGGGACTGCATGGATCGTTTTTTTCTTTAGCTGCCTCTGTTCCAAAATAAGTGTCAACTTTAGTAGTAGTACAACTTTGTACTAAAGTTTGCACAAAGTTGAGACACTTATTTTGGAACGGAGGGAGTACATATTTGCTATGATCTGTCAATCATTGAGATGCAATAGCATGCATGTTAGTCTCCTTTGTATTTGATGAAATGTTGCAACGGGAAACCTTGGACGCAAGATACATGTAACAGAAGCTGGAAGCTTCATAGCATTGTACAAATTTATCTCGTTGATAAATTACAGTACGTACTATACTAGTACTTCCTCCGTTCCTAAATATAAGTCTTTGTAGAGATTTCACCATGAACCACATGCGGATGTATATAGATGCATTTTAAGTGTAGATTCATTCATTTTGTTCCGTATGTAGTGGAATCTCTACAAAGACTTATCTACTAGTAATATCTAGCCACCACTACTAGGAATTCTCTATCCTCTCCTTGAGCCACATCATGATAATTGATGTAGCCGTTAGATGAAGTAAATCAGTCCATAATAGCCGTCTGATCTAGACGTTGAGAGGCTCCGCACTAAGCCACATGCAAGCATGCAGAAATACTGTGGCACATGCATGTGAGTGGGTTTTAAATCACATCAACATGTCTGCATGCAAGCATGCACCGATAGCATGCATGTAAGTGAGCTTTTAAGTCCCATTAACATGTCAAAAAGAAAAATATAATCCCATTATGCAGTAGGAGTTGGCTGATCTTTTTCCTTACGTGGGATGATCTAAATGATGATGGGAGTTTATTTACTTTGGCTACCACATTTGTCATGCGGTTATAGACTTTTTTTAGTTCTATGAAATCGATAATTTTGCGCAAAGAGATATACCGCTGTTCCGCGGCAACGCGCGGGAACTCATCTAGTAATATTTAGGAACGGAGGGAGTACTATGTAAAGAGTTAGGTGTCGCACGGTGATAGTGTGAGGTGGGCCATGTAATCACTGAGCATGCGTGTTTTCACTGCTCTTGCACGCCTCCGCTGTAAGAATGGAGAAAATTGTAATCTAGTAGTAGTACCTCCTTTCGCCGAAAGCGTGGGACATCCAGCAGTCCTACCACCTCAGTAATAAAGACCAATGAGCCGTCAAATCACATAGACCCAGCAGTAAGTTGGACGGACGAAGCAACCATCACTCTTGCGCCTGTGAGAGGTCGCGTCCGCTCTGCCCGAGCATGAATGCGGCACCGATTCTTTGGAGCGGCACTGACCGTTTCTAGCGGGAAGCGCGCGCGGGCGATGGAGGGGCTTTGGGTGGGCCAGGCTGGTCAGGAGCGGGCGTGGCAGCTGTCCGCATGTCGCTACCGGACACGCCCGGAAACGAGAGGATGCACCGACTCTCGCGGCTAAAATCGTACACTACACAACATCTCTCTGTAGGAGTAGGTCGATCTGTCGCTCTCTCTAACACACACATACTGTTAAACACACACACACACACACGCACACGCACGCACCTTGGTCCCGTTGCACCTTCTAACGTGACTTATTACACCTAGACGGAGGGAGTAGTAAGTATACGAGATACGGTGGCACACTGACTTAAGTCGAATACAAGTGCCCAAAATTTATGTGCATGTTATAATAAGGATTCACTTAAAATAGTACGTGAGCGAACAGAGGGATCAATTGGACAGTGTTCCCGAGCAGTAGCGAGATGTGTGAGGTAAGATACACCGCTGGCGCTTTTAATTTTTCTTATTAATTTGTTTGTTTCACCCTCTGACTGGTGGGACCCAACGTACTACGTGGAGAGAGGTAAGGTGACTAAGGCTGCATTATTTCTGCACCACTGTGGATAGTCTTACCACCAAAGCCACATGACACAATTATGATTGAAATCCCAATGACTCCCACACACACAAAAAAAACACGGCATGCTTGTCACACGAATGCAGGAATGTATAAAAGGTTATTTCCCTCTCGTTGAACATAACGGGAGGGTTGTGTAGCTGGTTAGCCCGTTCGCTCATCAAACCTGAGGTCTCGGGTTCGATAACTACACTTGAGCATAATTTGTGCCAGGAGGATTCTTTGACTGGTCAAAATGTTTTCTAGGGTTTGCACGCTTCACACTCTCTCAGTATATATATACACGCTGGAGCCTCAGCGCTTGTAGTTGCTCTCTTCACACTCTCTCGCCCTCTCCCGCTGGAGCCTCAGCGCTTGTAGTTGCTCTCTTCACACTCTCTCGCCCTCTCCAGATCTAAACAAGACTTCGTTGGCCTCTCTCTCCCCTCACTGCTGCTCAAAGAGCCGGCAGGATCCGTCTGCCGGGAAGGGAAGGAGGCTTAAAGCTGTCGCCGTCGGCGAGGGACTACCAGCGCAGCTGTTCACTTTCCACCCAGCGGCGGCGCGGGAGGGCCTCCGACCCCTTCTTCTTCGCCGCCGTCCCGTCGCCCACCGAACCATGCCCCAAGAACCTTAAGGTATAATTTACTTACTCCACATGCATTGCTCTAGCTGCATGTATACCATGAATCTAGGACGTGGTTCAAAGAGGAAAGGAGTGGGGGAAAGTAGTGGGAAAAGTTGTATATAGCATGAATCTAGGAAGTGGTTCAAAGAGGAAATGAAGGGGGAAAGTTGTATAGCATGAATCTAGGACGTGGTTCAAAGAGGAAAGGAATGGGGGAAAGTAGTGGGGAAAGTTGTATCGCATAAATCTAGGACGTGGTTCAAAGAGGAAAGGAAGGGGCGAAAGTACTAGTTCAAAAAGGAAAGGAAGGGACAAGGCTGTAGAGTTTGAGCAGGACTAGATTTGCTGCGGTCAGATAGGGAAAGGTGTCTAAAGATAACAAAACTGGGACCAACACAAATATGCTCCTTGGTTGTTTGTTCTTTGTTGCAACAGACTATGCATGACCACAGTACATCGCTAGATGCACATGGTGCTGGTGCGTCCACTGTCCCGTGCAAATCATTAGCTGTTGTTAATCTAAGGCCCTGTTTGGTTAAAAACTCCCTAGTCCCTACCTGCTTGGTTCCAGGGACTAAACATGGACTAGAGGTTATTAAATGACATGCTAAAAGACCATGTTACCCCTAGTAATGAACTAATAGAGACAAGGTGCGATGCGTGGCAGGGGAAACTATTGGAAAAAGTCCCAAAAAGACTCCCTCGGTGTCTTCTTTCTTTAGTCCCAAATGCCCACTTTTAGTCCCTAAAAGTCCCTCCTGTTTGGTTTAGATGGGACTGACACGGAGTTTTTTTACCCCTACACCAAAATGTCCCTGTAAACAAACACCCTCTAATAATGCCGCTGGAAAATTGATGCAATGCCACAGTTAAAAGCAAATTACATGTTTAACGAATTTTATTGTTAATATAATCTCTATGTTAGTATTAATCAATGCCACCGTTTAAGAAATGCTACTGTCTTGCTTTCTTCCCCATTTAGATAAGGTAGATGCTTCTTTTTGTTGGCTTCTGTGTCATCCACCGTTATTGACCACTAATTGTTTCCTTTGCACCTCTGTGTAAATAGGGTTATCTACTTCACCTCATTGCCATTGTGACCTTTTGTTGCACTGCACAAAACACTTTTGTTTTAAGAGTGTTTTGTGCAGTTCAACCAAAATGTCACACCGACAACGTTGCTTGATTGCTTGATCTTAGTGGAACTGCACAAGAGGAGATCTTACTTCCTATCCGTTAAGGCGAATTTGGTTCAGATCTTCTTCTTGTGAGTTGTTTGAATTCCGCATCATGAGAGGTCAGTACTAGCCTTCTTTCACATGATTCTGCAGTGTGCTTTCATATGTTGTGCTACTTGTACGATAATGTTGCTTGATTTTAGTGAACTGCACAAATGGAGACAAGACTTCCAATCTGTATGTGCACTATAATATCCCATTGAGGTAAGATAAGGATATTTCACAACTGCTGGCCTGTATTTTGCCACTTTCATCAGAAAATTAAGTTTAGTACTATACTTGTGCTCCCTAATTGACATGCCAAATCTTACATTGAAGGCGAAGCTTGTCTGTTATTGAACCAAGCGATGAAGGGGAAGAACAAGCGGAAGAAAAACAAAAATCAACTCCCGGTGCTGTAATGAAGCACTGGAACTGTGATGACACAAGTAATGATATAGTTTTGCATCTTAATTTATTGCTATGGCTGGAACGAGCAATTGTTTTGCCACTGATTTGATGCCACTCTTAATGTAATATGTAATTATCTCTACTTGTGCAAACAGGGATCTTCTTTGAAGATACCATATATTTTAGTGGAACTGCACAAGAAGATGTTGGAAACATTAAACTAATCGAGGAGTATATAGTAAGCATGGCCACCACCGTAGATAGCAACAGATGGTTCCGGAGAAGTGCTTCATGTGTATGCTCTACACAATAAGCCTCCTGACAAAGGTTGGTACTCGCCCACTGATTTCATCCATATGATTGAGCTTTGCCATCTCTATTGGTGTTGTGCTACTGTTTAGATACTGTCATGAAAAAGTGGTATTGTCCTTGAGAAGTGCTTCATCTGTGCTGTTTTAAATATTTCCTTTCCTTTTTTTCGAGCAAACAGGGATGCTAGCATTTAGTAGTCCTCTTGTCTTTGCACAACAAGATCATCTTCCTCTGAAGAAGAATATGGAGTACGTGAAGTGACTAGTTCCGATTATGCCAGGATGAAGAAGCCCTGTCTATCTTCTCATTAGAAGGAGCAGTTGAAGGATGGTTACATTACTCCCCACAAGACCAAACTAACTTCAGCTCAGAAGGACTGACAAATCTCCATTTTTTTGCTGTGATGCACGAGTACAATGTTGTTCTAGGATTCTTTCTGTGAGTTCCATTTTTCTAAAAGTGTGCTCTACATGGACCATGTATGTGCCTGTTGAAACTGTCAATTCATAGTACAGTTTGCTTTATACTAATCACTTTTTTCTATTTGTGCAAACAGGGGTGCTCAGCTTGATTTCAATGGGAACTGCACAAAATGTTCATGAATACATCGAATCATTCATTTCCACCACAAGAAAGGAGGTGCCGATAAGTTCAAGGCGTTGCAACATATAAGGGCGAAATCATACAAGCTACGCGCGAATTTGGTTGATTTTGGTGGAACTGCACAAAAAGAACAGCTGGTTTATTTAGCACGAGGTGCCAATGTCCAAACTGATGGCAAACCCTGCCCATTCCACAATCATAGGCATTTGATATTTTGGAATGGGACAACCTTGTCAAATTTTGCTCATTGATTTTAGCAAGACATGCGTTTGATATTTTCGAATGGGACACCCTTTGCTGTCAGCAGCGTCGATCATTTTTTTCTTTATTCTTTAGTTGTGAAGTAAATATTGCCTCTGACATGTGAGTCGATGATATGCATAATCATCGATTGTTTTGAATGTTCTCTATGAATTCCCAGGCCTGTGTGTTTGATTGCAATGTACAGAAACGCTAAAAAGCTGCTCAAACTCTTTGTACTCCTTTTGTTCCTTTTTACTTCGCACATTGTGAAAGTGCATACTTTTTTGTATAAGATTGGTCAAAGTAGAGATATTTTGACTGCAGACAAAACTTGTATGTAGACTAGAAAGGACCGGAGGGGGTACATGTGAAACTGCTGCAAACGAGGTGATCACCCTAGGAATAATGCTAGTACGTATTGTTTTGCATGTTCATCCAATGCCAGTGATACAGGAATTCGAACTAATCAAAATAAATTCATTCATACACGGTCGGATTTCATATAAACATGCCGGATTTCATTACATTTCATACATTCTTCAACTAAAAAGGGGTGCGCTGGAGGTATAATTAATTAACCGAAGCTACCCACCTGTGTCCCGCTGAGCCGAATAGAAGCTTCAGTGACTTAACTACAGGTGCAATGGCGTAACTGACATGTGGCCTGTTGCGCCCACGTGTCAGTCAGCCAACAACACCAACAGTTAAGTAGAAGCAGCGTTCTTCTCCAGCGCAGCTCTCCGACTCCACGTCGCCGCCAAGAAGCTAACCGGCCGTCAATGGTCAACCCGCCTAGCTTGGCTTCAACCGGAGGGTAGCAGCGGTGGCCTTACTTGGACCCGAGCGGCGGCGACCTACCGTGTTCTACTCTTCCTCATTTTCTGTGTGGCGCGGCCTCGTTGGCAGCGGGGCGGGGCCTTGGCGGAGCTGGCGATGTCCTCTGTCTCGTTGCCAGCGTGCGGTGCCTCAGCGGAGCGGTGGAAATCCTCCCCCACGTTGCCGGCAGGGTGGGGCCTCGGCTGAGCCGGGGATGTCCTCTGCCTCGTTGTTGGCGGGGCGGGGCCTCGGCGGAGCCGGCGGTGTCCTATGCCTCGTTGTTGGCGCCGCGCGGCCTCGGCGGAGTAGGGCCTCGTCGACGCCAGCGGAGCGGGGACTCGTCGGAGCCGGCATTGTCCTCTGCCTCGTCCTCGGTGTCGCCAAACAGCGCCTCGCCCGATTCATCGCCCTCTTTGCTAGCCTCTTTGTAGGCGGCCGCAGCCTCCGCCACCCGCATGCGGTACCGCTAGCGCTCGAGGCGGCCCTTGCGGGCGGAGCGGTACGAGTCGAGCATCGCCTCCTGCTCCGCCCGCTCCACGGCGATCTGCTCCTCCGCCTGTAGGTGCTCCTGGAGGAGATGGTGGCTGTAGGCGGCGTCGGCCTGCGCCTCCCGGAACTGCTCCTCACGCATCTGCCTCACCCTGTCCATATATTGGGCACGGGCCTCGCCGATGGTCATGGTGCAATGCACTGGCGAGGATGGCACGGAGGATGGGGTTGGCGCCGCATCATCGACTACCATGTTCTCCATTGGGATGTCGTCGTCCTCCGGCTGCCTGCCGGCCAGCCGGTCGGCAGCAATGGCTGCCATCTCCTTGTGATTCGTCATCCGCCCATCCCGAAGAGCGCTGGAGCGCGAGGAAGCCATGGTGGGCAGTAGTGGTGTGGACAGGAGAAAGGGAACGTATGTGGATGACTGCGGCTATGGCCGGCGTAGCAGTTTATATAGCAATGGTGGGCGGGCGGAGGGACGGACGTGTGGCGCCAGAGTAGCCGCCTCGGCAACCGCGTATCATTAATGTGGGCGGCAGATGGACGGACGGACGGCACTTGTGTCGATTGAAGGCGGAGCAATCGCCTGCACCGGGAAGCGGCGCGGGCGGCGCCGACTGTTTCGGGCGGAAAGCGCGCGCGGGCGAGGAGATGACTTTACTTGGAGAGGATGACAATGGGGACCCACCAGGTTCATAGCCTCACGTACGTAAGTGCCTCCTTATTATATTTATATATATATATATATATATGAAACTATAATTTATTTTGCTTCCTCCTGGTTTCCTGACATCACGGTCCCACACCACTGTCAACCTATGTAGTAGTCAATAAACGAGAGAATTGCACAAGAAGTGGCCGACAGCTGGGACCAAGCAGCTCGAGCAGTATTTGTGTTTTTGAGGTGTGAGCACTGCAGAGTTTTTCGATGTTTAGCCCAGATTTTAATTTTTATCCTCTGAACAAGAACGAAAACATCGCTGCAGGTATTAACTAGGCGGGCTGTGGTCCGTCTAGCCCAGGCCAGATATCCAGCCCAGATATTAAATTTTTTCATGCTAAAAATGGCTAGCCCAGCTATACTTTTTTTAGGAATACCCAGGCAAGGTCAAGTTGTTATTCTCCGCCCCGCTGGGCTGCAAATCTTTCCTAGGAGGGATGCATTAGGCTTAACAAGAAAATGGGCTTTAAGAAATAATAAATGGGATGTAACTATAAAAACTGGGCAGTAACTATAAAAAATGTACCAAACACGTGATTACTTTATAAAATATTATTTTTGGATATTGAAAATTTTAATTTCATTAATTGTTGCGAGCGCAATGTTTCGTTGGATTTTTACGTAATATAAATTTATATTGAAATTGTATTTAATCTGACTAGAAATTTTGGGATAAAAATATTTCGGATCCCATCAAAATGTGGGAAATTTTATTGAATTCTGTTTTGAACGGTTGGTTGAAATGGGCTGTACTTTTAACAAACTGTAAATGGGCTGTAGTAAATTCCATTAGAATTCAAAAATGGGCTACACATTCTTACAAATCTCAAATGGGCTATAAGTTCTCTGCCACACACTTCTGGCCTTACTAAGTTGACGCGTCCCCTAAAAAAACAGAGTTGACGCGTATGCAAGGCTTTCTCAACTTATAGTCAACACACGGTTCTAGCACTAGTGGCCGTTGGCTGTCCATCCAACGGATGCCGTACCAAGGGCTTTGTCAACTTAGTCAATATAAACGATTCTAGCTACAGTGACCGTACGATGTCCATCCAAGGGCCGTCGTGCTTCTTCAACCTCTGGTCTTCTTGCTCCAGCCGCCCAAAGCAGCGCCGGTCGTGCCACCTGCTCCTGCCTCCCGTGGCCGGCTGTGCTGCCGCGGAGGCCTCACCGCCCCCTACTACTCCCACCACTGGCCAGGCCATCCCTCCACTCACCCATACCCCCTGTTATTCTGCGGCGACGGCAGCCTCACACCGCAGCCGAACCAGTGAACCCTCGTACTCCTCTCCACGCGGGCTTCGACTGCTGCGTCTTCCCCGGCTCCGCGTCGTCCCCTTCCTAGGCCTCGCCGTCATCCAGACCACTGCCCTGGTGCTCTCGGCGCGGCGTGGTCAACATGGTCAACAACCGACTTCCATCGGAAGAGTACTGTACGTGGAGAGGCTGACAGCTGGGTCCAGGCGGCCGCAAGGAAGTGCCTCCTTATTACGCGCAAAATAATTATTCCTCCACCTGACAGCAGGGACCCACCGGACGGGCCACCTTATTTCACGAAAAAAACGTTCCCCCTGACTGCTGGGACCCACTGGACATGCCGGCGTATTTCGTGAAAAAAACATTCCCCCCGCTGTCAGCTCGGACCCACCGGAAGTGCCTCCTTATTACGCACAAAAAAATGAATACTCCCCTGCTAGCTGGGACCCACCATGGTGGGAGGCTGACTTGTGGGCCTACTAAGTTGACTGGGACGGGGGCCTTTGTCAACTTTAGTCAATATGAATGATTCTAGCTCCAGTGACTGTACGATGTCCATCCAACGGCCATAGTGCTTCTTCAACCTCGGGTCTTCTTGCTCCAGCCGCCCAAAGCAGCACCAGTCGTGCGGCATGCTCCTGCCTCCCGTGGCCGGTTGTGCTGCCGCGGAGGCCTCACCGCCCCCTACTATTCCCACCGCTGGCCAGGCTCTGTGGCGACGGCAGCCTCACACCGCAGCCGAACCAGTGAACCCTCGTACTCCTCTCCGCGCGGGCTTCCACTGCCGCGTCTTCCCCGGCTCCCCGTCATCCCCTTCCTAGGCCTCGCCGTCGTCCACCACCCTGGTGCTCTCCGCGCGGCGTGGTCAACGTGGTCAAGGAACGACTTCCATCAGACGTCGACTGTACGTGGAGAGGCAGATAGCTGTGTCCACGGCCGCAGCAAGGAAGTGCCTCCTTATTACGCGGAAAATAATGATTCCTCCACCTGACAGCTGGGACCCACCGGACGGGCCACTGTATTTCGTGAAAAAAACGTTTCCCCCTGACTACTAGGACCCACCAGCTACATCTTCGCACACAAGGAAGTGCGTCCGGGCAAAAAAAACCATTCGCCCCCTGACTGCTGGGACCCACCAGCTCCATCTTCGCAGGCAAGGAAGTGCCTGACAGTCGGGACCCACCTGGTCGAAGCGTAAGTAGCGTTGTCATTCTAGTCGCGAACGTGTACGTACATATATACTGGTGGATGTAGATGCGCGCACGTGTCGTAGTAGAGGCGCGTACGTGTCGTAGTAGAGGCGCACACGTAGCATGTACACGTACGTACAACGGCCAGGGTGCAAGAAAGAAAATACGGCCACGTATGTGTACATACGGGCGGGGTCTCAAACGCCTACTCGCGCATACGTACGGTCAGGGCTCGTGTACATGGCTGGGTCGGAACAGAGAAACAGCGTCGTCGTCGTGTTCATGGGGAGGCAACGGAACGCGTCGTGTTCATCAGGAGGCAACGGAATGCGTGGGAGCCAACAGGCTGGGTCAGAACGGAATGCGTGGTCGTGTTCATCGGGAGGGCTTGGACGGAACAGGCGATGGAAACGAGCCCTGGCGTACCGCACAACGGAGGAAACAGACCTCCTATGTTCGAAACGGGGTCCTGTTGATCGGGAGGGGTCTGGCGTACCCGAAAACGGAGGAAACGGACCTCCTATGGTCGAAACGGGGGTCCTGTTGATCGGGAGGGGTGTGGCGTACCGCAAAACAGACGAAACGGACCTCCTACATTCGAAACGGGGGTCCTGTTGATCGGGAGGGGTGTGGCGTACCGCAAAACGG
>NC_057802.1:74892153-74932586 GCF_018294505.1 Triticum aestivum
AGTTAACAGCCATCGATCGATCGCTCGGGTTCAGTAACGCGTAGCCTGCAGTGCAATCGCTCGGGTTCAGTTAGAGCCCAACGCCTCGCTTGGGTTCAGTTAGAGCCAACGCCTCGCACACACGCGCGTACGTGTACGAGAGAAACGCGCATCGCTCGGCCCCCGACCTCCCACCATAACCGGTGAAAGGATCGATATAGTTGACTAGAGGGGGGGGGTGAATAGGCAACTAACAATTTTTTAACTTTCCTTTACCAAATTAAACTTTTGCATCAAAATAGGTTGTCTAGATATGCAACTAAGTGAGCAACCTATATGATGCAAAGACAACAAGCATGCAAGAAATAAGAGATATAACACGAGTAAACTTGCGAAAGTAAAGGGACGAGATAGCCAATAGTGGAGCCGGTGAAGACGAGGATGTGTTACCGAAGTTCCTTCCTTTTGAGGGGAAGTACGTCTTCGTTGGAGCGGTGTGGAGGCACAAGGCTCCCTAAGAAGCCACTAGGGCCACCGTATTCTCCTCACGCCCTCACACAATGCGAGATACCGTGATTCCACTATTGGTGCCTTTGAAGGCGGCGACCGGACCTTTACAAACAAGGTTGGGGCAATCTCCACAACTTAATTGGAGGCTCCCAACGACACCACAAAGCTTCACCACAATGGACTATGGCTCCGCGGTGACCTCAACCGTCTAGGGTGCTCAAACACCCAAGAGTAACAAGATACGCTAGGGATAAGTGCGGGGAATCAAATTTCTCTTGGTGGAAGTGTAGATCGGGGCCTTCTCTACCAATCCCGAGCAAATCAACAAGTTTGATTGGCTAGGGAGAGAGATCGGGCGAAAATGGAGCTTGGAGCAACAATGGAGCTTTTGGGTGAAGAGATAGGTCAACTTTGGGGAAGAAGACCTCCTTATATAGTGGGGGGAACAATCCAACCGTTACCCCCCACACCAGCCCCGCAGAGAGCGGTACTACCGCAGGAGGCAGCGGTACTACCGCTGATCACAACGGTACTACCGCTCCCCCGGGCGGTACTACCGCTGGGCCCAGAGCGGTACTACCGCGGTGGTCAGGGCGGTACTACCACATATGAGTGGTACTACGGCCCCCACTGCCGCGGCTAGTACCGTAAAACCCGACACGAAAAAAGACCCCTCGAATCGAGGCGGTACTAGCACGAGACCGCAGCGGTACTACGGCTGGGGGCTACCAGCGGTACTACGGCTCTAGAGCGGTACTACCGCTCTTGGAGTGGTACTACCGCTTGTAGCCATAAGCGGTACTACCGCTCCGGCCTGCGGTACTACCGCTGGGACCAGAGAGGGCACACTCAGAAGGGGAACGAGCCCATCATAGAAGCGGAAAGGCTCGGAGGGGGGCAAAGGAAGTGTACGTGATGATTCCGCCCTAGCCTTTCCAAAGCGGACCCCCTCTTGATAGTACGGTGATCCCTATGAAACTAGTCCACCAAACTAATTTGAAAGGACTACACCGTCTTCGTTTCAAGCTCCGAGGGGAGGGAATCGTCTCGTGCCAAAAGGATGAATCTCTGAAAACACTCAATGCACACGATTAGTCCGCAAAAGCAGCATTGTCATCAATCACCAAAACATCTTAGGGATAAATATGCCCTTACAACCGGGAACTCCCCGAAATTTTCCTCCCCCTCGCTTCTACCACGGTTTTTTCCGTCATGGACGGCCCAAAGAATGTCATGCAGCTGCGTATCCGGCCCGCCCAGGACGAAAAGCCCATTTTCTATCATGATTTTTTGTCATGGAAGTAGGAGCCCACCACATCTATGATGATACCGGGTTTTGTCACAATTGTCGTCATAGAAGTGTCATATGTATGACAATTTTTTTTTTCGTTCAGCCCAAGATGTCACGGATGTGTCTTTTTTTTGTAGTGTTCCTCCCCGGACAGATCTTCGTATTCGGCGGCTTCGAACTGCGGGCCAACTCGCTTGGCCATCTGGAGCAGATCGACAACTACGCCGCTGGCCATCAAGTCAGATTTGGAAGCTTGAACTACGTCGTGGACATCCGTGGAGACCTGATCTTCCACGGATTCGAGACCGCGGCGATCGCTCCCCCTCGCTCTGATCAACATGACTTAAATCTGTCATCGGATCACATCCAGGAGATGGTTCCTGTTGCTGCAACGGCCTTTAATCCGGAGCAGATTGCGCCATCCGAAGCCACGGAGTCCGCGGCGTTGGAGCCACACACATACTCGACACCTTGCAATACTTGCGTCAACGGAACTCCGAACTCGTCTCCGGCTATAAGTTCCGAACCACGTACGCCTGCGGACACCGAGCTGGATCGGTTATCGATTTTCGAATTCGACGCCGCAAACATCTTCCAACACTCGCCCCTGGGCGACATGTTAAACTCGTTAAAAAACCTGTCCTTGGCGGGCGACTCACAGCCAAACTATGTCCGGTTCGAACTAGGGGCTGACGATGGAGAATTTTGCTTCCCACCCGCCACCTACTTCATAGCCACTGTTGATGACTTAACCGACACACTTGACTATGGCTCCAAGGACATCGACGGTATAGACGACGATGCTGACAAGGAGCAAGGCCAAGACCCGCCATTCACAGGGCGTGGGACGGCCACCTCTTTGTACGATGTGTACATGGTTGATACACCTAAAAAAGCTAGCGACGGTGACAAAGAAGATCCAGTTGAGAACAAACCTCCCGAGACACGGTCTAAGTACCAGCGCCCTAAACGCCGCTCTAAGTCACATCGCAGCAACGCTGGCACCAGAGAAAATAGTACTCCGGACGACGCCGACAACAATGAAGACCCTGTTGGAGCAATATCAGAACAGGAGGAAGAAGAAAACGGGCAAGCCAGCCCCGATGAACAGGCCCTGCCCAGCGACAATTCGGAGGACGACAACTACCTTCCGCTCTCCGAAGATGAGGTAAGCCTCGGCGACGAAGACTTCATCGTACCCGAAGAACCCCTCGAGCAGGAGCGCTTCAAGCGCAGGCTAATAGCCACTGCAAGGAGCCTGAAAAAGAAGCAGCATCAGCTTAAGGCTGACCAAGACCTACTCAACGGTAGATGGACCGAAGTACTGGCCGCCGAAGAATACGGCCTTAGTGGCCCATCCAAAAGCTACCCGAAGCGTCGATTGCTACCTCAGTTCGATGACGAGGCGTTGGAGCCCGTACCATCATCACACAATGTGGCAGGTCATCGACAATTCTGTCCGGATAAAGAGGCAACTCAAGCCGAACACTAGACCGCCCACCTCGCCGTAAAGGCAAGAATAACACAGCTCATGGTTGTACAGAGGACCTTCGACGGGACTTGGACAGTAGAGCAGGACACGCAAGATCGATCTACGGATCGCGAGGGCATGCCTCGACACGCGACGATGGCTACCTATTTGGACGTGACAAACCTAGCCACGCCCGAGCCGAAAACCGAAAATGAACTCCTTCGGAGTTACGTCGCAGTGTGGCCCTACATAGAGGCGCCGCACACCCTCTTTGCTTCACTAATGAAGTAATGGATCATGAATTCCCCGAAGGATTCAAACCCGTCAATATTGAATCATATGACAGCACAACCGATCCCGCGGTATGGATAGAAGATTTTATCGTCCACATCCACATGGCCCATGGAGACGACCTCCACGCCATTAATTACCTCCCACTAAAGCTAAAAGGGCCAGCTCGGCACTGGTTAAACAGCTTGCCTCAAAATTCTATAGGCAGCTGGGAAGACTTGGAAGAAGCCTTCCTTGACAACTTCCAAGGAACATATGTCCGGCCACCGGATGCCGATGACTTAAGTCACATTGTCCAGCAGCCCGAAGAGTCAGCCAGGAAGCTCTGGACTTGGTTCTTAGTCAAAAAGAACCAAATTGTCGACTGTCCGAACGCGGAAGACCTCGCAGCCTTCAGACACAGCGTCCGGGACGAATGGCTTGCACGCCACCTCGGCCAAGAAGGACCTAAATCCATGACAGCCCTTACTGCTCTAATGACCCGCTTTTGCATGGGAGAAGACAACTGGCTCGCTTGTAGAAGCAACAGCGCCAGCGACCCGGGTACTTCCGAAATCCGAGACGGCAACGGCAAGCCACGACAAAGCAAATACAACAGTCGCAATCATAATGAAAGATCACGCGACACAGCGGTCAACGCCGGATTCAGCAATCCCAAGCCTGGTCAATGGAAGAAGCCATTCAAAGCGAACCGAGACGAACCATCCAACCTAGACAGGATATTGGACCGACCCTGCCAGATTCACGGCCACCCCGATAAACCAGCTAATCATACTAACAGAAACTACTCGGTCTTTAAGCAGGCCGGCAAGCTCAACGCCGAACACAAGGGGAGGAGGCCGCCAGGCGAAAGGGACGACGGAGAGTTTCACCAACGAAATACAGGGAGTCAGCAGCAATCCCCACCAGAGGATCGATTACTCCCAGAGCGAAAATAGCAGTCCGGCTTCCGCCGCCCACCTCGTACACCTGCAAAATTTGTACTGCGCATACATCACTACGCACTCAAGATACCATGGGCATTGGTGGAAACACACTACGGACAAGCCTGCAAGCATTCCCGTAACACTTTCTATCTATTTTCTTTTTATTTCTTCCTTCACTATCTCTTAAAAATAGGTGACGAACAGGGCAAATATCTAAAACTGACTCTATCGGAGTTCGGATCCGTACACTCACCTAAGGGGCTACCTCCATCAAGGATTCCCCTCGCAGAGGACAGGTGGCACAGACGTGCGACAGGAGGTCCAAAGTAACTTTTGTAGACCGCACTCTTTATTTCGAGCATGTAATACGCCTCTTCCTCTGCCTGCGACCCCGAGCATGTCAAATAGCTGGGGTTGTGGTCTTTATATATATAAAGTAATCATTGGCATATCGCTCAGGTCCCAGTAAAAAATATCCGAATTATTCATTCGTGTTATTTCGCCAATGAATATGGCTCCTACGGTTGTTTCAAAGATATACCTCGGCATAGCCTGCCAGGGGCTCGGTATGGGAACAAATGAGTTGCCAGCAAAAGTCTGAACAGCTCTATAGCGTACTTCGGCGTTGCAAGTTTGGCCTTATATGCATCAGCTCCGAATCATTGTCTTGGGTCAATAGCTGGGTTGCCCGGCTCCTGTGCTTGCTACCCTATGTTTCGCTCCATCGGCTAGGGTAGTAAAGGGAGAACTACTACGATTGTGCTTCCGGTTCATCTGGTCAAGAACCTCAGTAGAGAAAGCCGAAAACTGACTGTCATGATGCGGTGAGAGCTGGTCAACCACTTGACAACTTATTGGAATCTCTAGCGATTCCTCGTGTCACACGAAGGGTCTTTTTCAGATCAAATATGTAAGGTACCATATTATAATACGCCACATACATACCAGGGGCTATGTCGTAGCCCCACCATAAAACTCCTCTGGCTAAGTGAAAGTGTTAATGCGCTATAGTCCGATTGCCTGGTTCGCCGCATTATCACCTCCTTCATGGACCAAGACGTTGGATACAGAGTGATTATATGCTTTTCCGAACACCCCCGTACTTCCTATGAGGGGGCTGAAGCCGATGACTGGAAAACTTTCAGATTATATTAAAACAGTCGCACAGGAGGAATACAAGCTTTTGATCAAAACATAAAAATAGATTAACTATAAAATTGTCTTTTACAATTCTCATACACCTCACTCGAACATTATGTCTTTCGAGCACTGACCCTCTATCAAGCGGGCAGCCTCTAGGACGTCTTCAAAATAATGCGCCGGTTCAGGACGGTCCTTGCCCTTTGATATGTCCATTTTGCATCATGCTTTTATATCGATATTTATTGCATTATGGGCTGTTATTACACATTATGTCACAATACTTATGCCTATTCTCTCTTATTATACAAGGTTTACATAAGGAGGGAGAATGCCGGCAGCTGGAATTCTGGACTGGAAAAGGAGCAAATATTAGAGACCTATTCTGCACAACTCCAAAAGTCCTGAAACTCCACGTAAGTCATTTTTGGAAATAATAAAAAATACTGAATGGAAGAAATACGTCTGGGGGGCCACCACCTGCCCATGAGGGTGGGGGGCATGCCCTACCCCCCAGGGCGCGCCCCCTGCCTCGTGGGCCCCCTGTTGGCTCTTCGGTGGCCATCTTCTGCTATATGAAGTCTTTCATCGAGGAAAAAATCATAAGCAACCTTTCGGGACGAGACTCCGCCGCCACGAGGCGGAACCTTGGCGGAACCAATCTAGGGCTCCGGCAGAGCTGTTCTGCCGGGGACACTTCCCTCCGGGAGGGGGAAATCATCGCCATCGTCATCACCAACGCTCCTCTCGTCGGGAGAGGGCAATCTCCATCAACATCTTCACCAGCACCATCTCCTCTCAAAACCCTAGTTCATCTCTTGTATCCAATTCTTGTCTCCAAGTCCGGGATTGGTATTAGTAGGTTGCTAGTAGTGTTGATTACTCCTTGTAGTTGATCCTAGTTGGTTTATTTGGTGGAAGATCATATGTCTAGATCCTTTATGCATATTAATACCCCTCTGATTATGAACATGAATATGCTTTGTGAGTAGTTACGTTTGTTCCTGAGGACATGGGAGAAGTCTTGCTATTAGTAGTCATCTGAATCTGGTATTCGTTCGATATTTTGATGAGATGTATGTTGTCTATCCTCTAGTGGTGTTATGTGAACGTCGACTACATAACACTTCACCATTATTCGGGCCTAGAGGAAGGCATTGAGAAGTAATAAGTAGATGATGAGTTGCTAGAGTGACAGAAGCTTAAACCCTAGTTTATGCGTTGCTTCGTAAGGGGCTGATTTGGATCCATATGTTTCATGCTATGGTTAGGTTTACCTTAATACTTTTGTTGTAGTTGCGGATGCTTGCAATAGAGGTTAAACATAAGTGGGATGCTTGTTCAAGTAAGAACAGCACCCAAGCACCGGTCCACCCACATACCAAATTATCAAAGTACCGAACGCGAATCATATGAACGTGATGAAAACTAGCTTGACGATAATTCCGATGTGTCCTCGGGAGCGCTTTTCTCTATATAAGAGTTTGTCCAGGCTCGTCCTTTGCTACAAAAAGGATTGGGCCACCTTGCTGCACTTTATTTACTTTTGTTACTTGTTGCTCGTTACAAATTATCCTATCACAAAACTATCTATTACCACTTATTTCAGTACTTGCAGAGAATACCTTACTAAAAACCGCTTATCATTTCCTTCTGCTCCTTGTTGGGTTCGACACTCTTACTTATCGAAAGGACTGCGATAGATCCCCTGCACTTGTGGGTCATCAAGACTCTTTTCTGGCGCCATTGCAGGGGAGTGAAGCGCCTTTGGTAGGTGGAATTTGGTAAGGGAAAATTTATATAGTGTGCTGAAATTTACTGCCACTTGTTACTATGGAAAGTAATCCTCTGAGGGGCTTGTTCGGGGTATCTTCACCCCGACCAGTAGAGCAAAGAGTTGCTCCTCAACCTACTGAACCTACTGAAAATGAAAATGAAAATGAAAATTTCCACTTTGAGATTCCTTCGGGTATGTTAGAAAAACTGCTGGCTAATCCTTTTGTAGGAGATGGAACAAAGCATCCTGATGAGCACCTAATATATGTGGATGAAGTTTGTGGATTATTTAAGCTTGCAGGTATACCCGGTGATGTTGTTAAGAGGAAGGTCTTCCCTTTATCTTTGAAGGGAGATGCATCGACATGGTATAGGCTATGTGATGATACGGGGTCATGGAACTACAAACGATTGAAATTGGAATTTCATCAGATGTTTTATCCTATGCATCTTGTTCATCGTGATCGCAATTATATATATAATTTTTGGCCTCGCGAAGGAGAAAGCATCGCTCAAGCTTGGGGGAGGCTTAAATCAATGTTATATTCATGCCCCAATCATTAGCTCTCAAGAGAAATAATTATTTAAAGTTTTTATGCTCGGCTTTCTGATAACAATCACACCATGCTCGATACTTCTTGTGCTGGCTCTTTTATGATGAAGACTATTGAATTCAAATGGAATTTATTGGATAGAATTAAACGCAACTATGAAGATTGGGATCTCGACGAAGGTAAGGAGTGAGGTATGACACCTAAGTTTGATTGTGTTAAATCTTTTATGGATACCGATGTTTTCCGTAAGTTTAGCACTAAATATGGACTTGACTCTGAGATAGTAGCTTCATTCTGTGAATCTTTTGCTACTTATGTTGATCTCCCCAAGGAGAAGTGGTTTAAATATCATCCTCCCATAGAAGTAAAAGTAGCTGCACCTATTAAAGTTGAAGAAAAGACTATCACTTATAATGATCCTGTTGTTCCTACTTCTTATGTTGTGAAACCACCTTTCCGTGTTAGGATAAAGGATCATGCTAAAGCTTCAACTGTGGTTCGTAAAAGCAATATTAGAACTTACACACCTCCTAAGCAAATTAAAGTTGAACCTAATATTGCTATTGTTAAAGATCTCTTGTGTGATAATATTGATGGGCATGTTATTCATTTCCGTGATGAAACTGCTAGAATTGCCAAACCTTGTGCTAAAGATAAACATAGACCTATGGTAGGCATGCATGTTATTTCTGTTAAAATAGGAGATCATTATTATCATGGCTTATGTGATGTGGGTGCTAGTTCTAGTGCCGTACCTATTGACTTATACAAAGAAATTAAGCATGATATTGCACCTGCTGAGTTAGAAGATATTGATGTTACAATTAAACTTGCCAATAGAGATACTATTTCACCAATGGGAATTGTTAGAGATGTTGAAGTCTTGTGCGGGAAAACTAAATGTCCTGCTGATTTTCTTGTCCTTGGTTCCCCACAAGATAGCTTTTGTCCCATTATATTTGGTAGACCCTTCTTGAACACCGTCAATGCTAGGATAGACTGCGAAAAGGATGTTGTTACTATAGGCTTGGGTGATATGTCTCATGAGTTTAATTTCTCTAAATTTCGTAGACAACACCGTGAAGAGGAATTACCTAGTAAGGATGAAATTATTGGTCTTGCTTCTATTGCCGTACCTCCTAGTGATCCTTTAGAACAATATTTGCTAGACCATGAAAATGATATGTTTATGAATAAAAGAAGTGAAATAGATGAAGTGTTCTTTAAATAGGAACCTATCCTGAAACACAATTTGCCTGTTGAAATCTTAGGGGATCCTCCTCCACCCAAGGGTGATCCCGTGTTTGAGCTCAAACCTTTACCTGATACTCTTAAATATGCTTATCTTGATGAGAAAAAGATATATCCTGTTATTATTAGTGCTAACCATTCAGAGCATGAAGAAGAGTGATTATTGAAAACTCTGAAGAAGCACCGTGCTGCTATTGGATATACTCTTGATGATCTTAAGGGCACTAGTCCCACTCTATGTCAACATAAAATAAATTTGGAAGAAGATGCCAAACCAGTTCGTGATCATCAACGAAGGCTGAATCCTAAGATGAAAGAAGTGGTAAGAAAAGAAATACTAAAGCTCCTTGAGGCAGGTATAATTTATCGCGTTGCTGATAGTCAGTGGGTAAGTCCTGTCCATTGTGTCCCGAAGAAGGGAGGTATTACCGTCATTCCTAATGATAAAGATGAATTGATCCCGCAAAGAATTATTACAGGTTATAGGATGGTAATTGATTTCCGCAAGTTAAATAAAGCTACTAAGAAAGATCATTACCCCTTACCTTTTATCGATCAAATGCTAGAAAGACTATCCAAACATACACATTTTTGCTTTCTAGATGGTTATTCTGGTTTCTCTCAAATACCTGTGTCAGCCAACGATCAATCTAAAACTACTTTTACTTGCCCTTTTGGTACTTTTGCTTATAGACGTATGCCTTTTGGTTTATGTAATGCACCTGCTACCTTTCAAAGATGCATGATGGCTATATTCTCTGACTTTTGTGAAAAGATTTGTGAGGTTTTCATGGACGACTTCTCCGTCTATGGATCCTCTTTTGATGATTTCTTGAGCAACCTTGATCGAGTTTTGCAGAGATGTGAAGAAACTAATCTTGTATTGAATTGGGAAAAGTGCCACTTTATGGTTAATGAAGGTATTGTCTTGGGGCATAAAGTTTCTGAAAGAGGTATTGAGGTTGATAAAGCCAAGGTTGATGCTATTGAAAAGATGCCATGTCCCAAGGACATCAAAGGTATAAGAAGTTTCCTTGGTCACGCCGGATTTTATAGGAGGTTCATTAAGGACTTCTCAAAAAATTCTCGGCCTCTCACTAATTTATTACAAAAAGATATACCATTTGTCTTTGATGATGATTGTGTGGAAGCATTTGAAATACTTAAGAAAGCATTGATCTCTGCACCTATTGTTCAGCCACCTGATTGGAATTTACCCTTTGAAATTATGTGTGATGCTAGTGATTATGATGTAGGTGTTGTTCTAGGGCAAAGAGTTGATAAGAAATTAAATGTTATTCAATATGCTAGTAAGAGGCTAGACAATGCTCAAAGAAATTATGCTACTATTGAAAAAGAATTCTTAGCAGTTGTATTTGCTTGTGATAAGTTCAGACCTTATATTGTTGATTCTAAAGTAACTATTCACATGGATCATGCTGCTATTAAATGTCTTATGGAAAAGAAAGCTGCTAAACCTAGACTTATTAGATGGGTTCTCCTGCTACAAGAATTTGATTTGCATATTGTTGATAGAAAGGGAGCTGAGAACCCAGTTGCAGACAACTTGTCTAGGTTAGAAAATGTTCTTGATGACCCACTACCTATTGATGATAGCTTTACTGATGAGCAATTAAACGTTATAAATGCCTCTCGTAGTACTCCGTGGTATGCTGATTATGCTAATTATATCGTGGCTAAATTTATACCACCTAGTTTCACATACCAGCAAAAGAAAAAGTTTTTCTATGATTTGAGACATTACTTTTGGGATGACCCACATCTTTATAAAGAAGGAGTAGATGGTGTTATTAGACGTTGTGTACCTGAGCATGAATAGGAACAGATCCTACGCAAGGGTCACTCCGAGGCTTATGGAGGACACCATGCTAGAGATAGAACTGCACATAAGGTATTGCAATCTGGTTTTTATTGGCCTACTCTCTTCAAGGATGCCCGTAAGTTTGTCTTATCTTGTGATGAATGTCAAAGAATTGGTAACATTAGTAGACGTCAAGAGATGCCTATGAATTATTCACTTGTTATTGAACCATTTGATTTTTGGGGCTTTGATTATATGGGACCTTTTCCTGCCTCTAATGGTTATACACATATTTTAGTTGCTGTTGATTACGTTACTAAGTGGGTAGAAGCTATTCCAACTAGTAGTGCTGATCATAACACTTCTATTAAAATGCTTAAAGAAGTTATTTTTCCGAGGTTTGGAGTCCCTAGATATTTAATGACTGATGGTGGTTCACATTGTATTCATGGTGCTTTTCGTAAAATGCTTGCTAAGTATGATGTTAACCATAGAATTGCATCTCCTTATCACCCGCAGTCTAGTGGTCAAGTAGAATTGAGTAATAGAGAGATCAAATTAATTTTGCAAAAGACTGTTAATAGATCTAGGAAGAATTGGTCCAAGAAACTTGATGATGCATTATGGGCCTACAGAACTGCATATAAAAATCCTATGGGCATGTCTCCGTATAAAATGGTCTATGGAAAAGCATGTCACTTACCTCTCGAACTAGAACATAAGGCTTATTGGGCTATTAAAGAGCTCAATTATGATTTCAAACTTGCCGGTCAGAAGAGGTTATTTGATATTAGCACACTTGATGAATGGAGAACCCAAGCGTATGAAAATGCCAAATTGTTTAAAGAAAAAGTTAAAAGATGGCACGACAAAAGAATACAAAAGCGTGAGTTTAATGTAGGTGATTATGTATTGCTATACAACTCTCGTTTAAGATTTTTTGCAGGAAAACTTCTCTCTAAATGGGAAGGCCCTTACATTATCGAGGAGGTCTATCGTTCCGGTGCCATAAAAATCAACAACTTCGAAGGCACAAATCCGAAGGTGGTGAACGGTCAAAGAATCAAACATTATATCTCAGGTAATCCCATAAATGTTGAAACCAATGTTATTGAAACCGTAACCCCGGAGGAATACATAAGGGACACTTTCCGGAACGTTTCAGACTCCGAAAAGGAATAGGTATGTGGTACGGTAAGTAAACCGACTCCAAAACAATTTTTATGGCAATATTTCTCCGTTTTGGAATATTTAGAAAAATAGAAAAATAAGAAGCAGTCCGGGAAGGACACGAGGGCCCCACGAGGGTGGAGGGCGCGCCCTACCCCCTGGGCGCGCCCCCCTACCTCGTGGGCACCTCGTGTGCTCTCCGGACTCCGTTTTCTTACACGATATGTATTTTGGTCGGTAAAAATTCATTATATAATCTCCCGAAGGTTTTGACCCCGGTATCACGCAAATATCCTTTGCCCTTGTTTCGAGCTGTTTTTCTGACAGATCTAGATTATCATGACGTCTCCAAGTGCCCCCAAGGACAAGTTCTTCGAGAAGGTCATCAATCCTTACCTCGCGGAGGTGCTGCGACACCCTCAAACCATTGAGATGCGTGATGGGTTATTGCACATCCGCGATGTTGAGGGACCGAAGGGGACCGGAAGCGTGGAGACGAGGCTCGAAGCAATGGAGCAACAAGTTTTCATGTGCCAGGGGATGGTGGAACGTGGACTCAACTCCAACCACATGATGATTGTGGAGTTCACCAACAACCACAAACTAGATGCCAACAACATTGGGGAGACCATCTTCAAGCTTCACGAGAAGATCGAGCACCTTCAAGCCCAAATCTATGACCTGCAAAACCAAAACTGTGAGTATGAATATAGATTCAAAAGGATGAGTTTGGCTATAGATTTGAGGATCCCGGAGACTCGATCATCCTTCTATGATGGTGAGCCTATGCCTTGGAAGATGGACGACAAACCCGCATCATCAACAACTCCACCATCTTCTTCACCAGCAAAGGAGACATAATCACATGGGTATGGGTACTCCCCTTGGCAACTACCAAGCTTGGGGGAGGTGCCCCGGTATTGTATCACCATCACACTCCTATCTTTACCGCTTTCTTAGTTCGATCCTATTAGTAGTATCTTGATCTAGTAGAATAAAGTTTTGGTATGATCTAGTTTTGAGTTTTGCTTTATGATCTCTCTATGTAATCGAGTCTGTGAGTTATATAATAAAGATTAGTGTTGAGTCAAGGGCTTGATTATCTTGCTATGATCTTGAGTGAATAAAAAAAGGGGGAAAGAATAAAAAGAAACAAAGAGATCATATTGATCTTATTGAGAAGTAATGACTTCACATAGAAAGAGTATGATGATTAAAAATTGTTGAGAGTTGACAAGCATAGCTTGGGTCATCGTTGCAATTAATAGGAAGTAATAAAGAAAGAGAGGTTTCACATATAAATATACTATCTTGGACATATTTTATGATTGGGAGCACTCATTAAAATATGACATGCTAAAGAGTTGATGTCGGAGAAGGAAGACAACGTAATGAGTTATGTTTTCTTATATCTGAGATAAAGTATATTGTCATGGATCATCCAACATGTTGAGCTTGCCTTTCCCCCTCATGCTAGCCAAATTCTTTGCACCAAGTAGAGATACTACTTGTGCTTCCAAAAACGCTTAAACCAGTTTTCCATGAGAGTCCACCATATCTACCTATGGATTGAGTAAGATCCTTCAAGTAAGTTGTCATCGGTGCAAGCAATACAAATTGCTCTCTAAATATGTATGATTGATTGGTGTGGAGGAAATAAGCTTTATACGATCTTGTGATGTGGAAGAAATAAAAGCGACGGACTGCATAATAAAGGTTCATATCACAAGTGGCAATGTAAAGTGACGTTCTTTCGCATTAAGATTTTGTGCATCCAACCCAGAAAGCGCATGGCAACCTCTGCTTCCCTCTGCGAAGGGCCTATCTTTTATTATTATCTTGTTCCTTATGCAAGAGTCATGGTGATCTTCACGTTTCCTTTTTACATTTTATCCTTTGGCAAGCACAGGGTGTTGGAAAGATCCTGATAGATATATCTAATTTGATGTAAGTTAGCATGAGTTATTATTGTTGACATTACCCTTGAGGTAAAAGGTTGGGAGGCGAAACTATAAGCCCCTATCTTTCTCTGTGTCCGATTAAAACTCCGTAACCACAAGTATTGCGTGAGTGTTAACAATTATGAAAGACTAAATGATAGTTGAGTATGTGGACTTGCTAGAAAGCTCTGACATAGACTCTTTCCGAAGTTATGATAAATTGCAATTGCTTCAATGACTGAGATTATAGTTTGTTAGTTCTCAATAAAGTTTCTGATTCATACTTGGCATTGCTAATAGATTATTACTTGAGCATAAGAAATCATATGACAATATCCATATATGTTGCTGTTATGAGAATAATCATGATGCCCTCATGTCCGTATTTTATTTTATCGACACCTCTACTTCTAAACATGTGGACATATTTATCGTTATCGGCTTTCACTTGAGGACAAGCGAGGTCTAAGCTTGGGGGAGTTGATACGTCCATTTTGCATCATGCTTTTATATAGATATTTATTGCATTATGGGCTGTTATTACACATTATGTCACAATACTTAGCCTATTCTCTCTTATTTTACAAGGTTTACATAAGGAGGGAGAATGCCGGCAGTTGGAATTCTGGGCTGGAAAAGAAGCAAATATTAGAGACCTATTCTGACAACTCCAAAAGTCCTGAAACTCCATAAAAGTCATTTTTGGAAATAATAAATATACTGAACAGAAGAAATACGTCAGGGGGGCCACCACTTGCCCACGAGGGTGGGGGGCGCGCCCTACCCCCCCAGGGCGCGCCCCTGCCTCGTGGGCCCCCTGTTGGCTCTCCAGTGGCCATCTTCTGCTATATGAAGTCTTTCGTCGAGGAAAAAAAATCATAAGCAACCTTTCGAGACGAGACTCCGCTGCCACGAGGCGGAACCTTGGCGGAACCAATCTAGGGCTCCGGCAGAGCTGTTCTGCCGGGGACACTTCCCTCCGGGAGGGGGAAATAATCGCCATCGTCATCACCAACGCTCCTGTCATCGGGAGAGGGCAATCTCCATCAACATCTTCACCAGCACCATCTCCTCTCAAAACTCTAGTTCATCTCTTGTATCCAATTCTTGTCTCCAAGTCCGGGATTGGTATTAGTAGGTTGCTAGTAGTGTTGATTACACCTTGTAGTTGATGCTAGTTAGTTTATTTGGTGGAAGATCATATGTTCAGATCCTTTATGCATATTAATACCCCTCTGATTATGAACATGAATATGCTTTGTGAGTAGTTACGTTTGTTCCTGAGGACATGGGAGAAGTCTTGCTATTAGTAGTCATGTGAATTTGGTATTCGTTCGATATTTTGATGAGATGTATGTTGTCTATCCTCTAGTGGTGTTATGTGAACGTCGACTACATAACACTTCACCATTATTCGGGCCTAGAGGAAGGCATTGGGAAGTAATAAGTAGATGATGGGTTGCTAGAGTGACAGAAGTTTAAACCCTAGTTTATGCGTTGCTTCGTAAGGGGCTGATTTGGATCCATATGTTTCATGCTATGGTTAGGTTTACCTTAATACTTTTTTTGTAGTTGCGGATGCTTGCAATAGAGGTTAATCATAAGTGGGATGCTTCTTCAAGTAAGAACAGCACCCAAGCACCGGTCCACCCACATATCAAATTATCAAAGTACCGAACGCGAATCATATGAACGTGATGAAAACTAGCTTGACGATAATTCCCATGTGTCCTTGGGAGCGCTTTTCTCTATATAAGGGTTTGTCCAGGCTTGTCCTTTGCTACGAAAAGGATTGGGCCACCTTGCTGGACTTTATTTCCTTTTGTTACTTGTTGCTCGTTACAAATTATCCTATCACAAAACTATCTGTTACCACTTATTTCAGTACTTACAGAGAATACCTTCTGAAAACTGCTTATCATTTCCTTCTGCTCCTCGTTGGGTTCAACACTCTTACTTATCGAAAGGACTGCGATAGATTATAACGCCCACGATGCGGCTATATCTCCCACGTGTCGAGGCACGACTTAGAGGCATAACCGCATTGTGGTTTTGTCGGAAGAAGGGTCATCTTCACACAATCCCATGTAATGAACAAGAATGGGATAAAGAGTTGGCTTACAATCGCCACTTCACACAATACATAAATAAATTCATACATCATTCAAAATACACACATAGACCGACTACGGTCAAATCCAAACGAAAAGAAGATAACCCCAAATGCTAGATCCCTGATCGTCCCAACTGGACTCCACTACTGAACAGCAGGAAAAGAAACATAGTAACGACCAAGTTCCTCATCGAACTCCCACTTGAGCTTAGTTGCATCACCTGCACTGGTATCATCGGCACCTGCAACTGTTTGGAAGTATCTGTGAGTCACGAGGACTCAGCAATCTCACACCCGCGAGATCAAGACTATTTAAGCATATAGGAAAGGATGGTGTAATGAGGTGGAGCTGCAGCAAGAACTAAGCATATATGGTGGCTAACATACGCAAAAGAGAGCGAGAAGAGGAGCGACGCAACGGTCGTCAACTAGTAATGATCAAGAAGTGATCTTGAACTCCTGCTTACGTCAAACATAACCCAAAAGCCGTGTTCTCTTCCCGGACTCCGCCGAAAAGAGACCATCATGGCTGCAACGGTTGATGCGTTTTAATTAAATCGAGTGTCAAGTTCTCTACAACCGGATATTAACAAATTCCCATCTGCCTCATAACCGCGGGCACGGCCTTCGAAAGATAATACCCTGCAGGGGTGTCCCAACTTAGCCCATTATAAGCTCTCACGGTCAACGAAGGATAAACCTTCTCCCGGGAAGACCCGATCAGTCTCGGAATCCCGGTTTACAAGACATTTCGACAATGGTAAAACAAGACCAGCAAAGCCGCCCGATGTGCCGACAAATCCCGATAGGAGCTGCACATATCTCGTTCTCAGGGCAACACCGGATGAGTCTAGCTACGAGTAAAACCAGCCCTCAAGTTTCCCCAAGGTGGCCCCGCAGGCAGCTCGGTTCGGACCAACACTCGAAGGAGCACTGGCCCGGGGGGGTTAAAATAAAGATGACCCTTGAGTCTGCAGAACCCAAGGGATAAGGGGATAGGTGGTAGCAAATGGTAAACCAAGGTTGGGCCTTGCTGGAGGAGTTTTATTCAAAGCGAACTGTCAAGGGGGTCCCATAAATCACCCAACCGCGTAAGGAACGCAAAAATCAAGGAAGATAACACTGGTATGACGGAAACTAGGGCGGCAAGAGTGGAACAAAACACCAGGCATAAGGCCGAGCCTTCCACCCTTTACCAAGTATATAGATGCATTAATTAAATAAGAGATATTGTGATATCCCAACATATGCATGTCCCAACATGGAACAAACTTCATCTTCACCTGCAACTAGCAACGCTATAAGAGGGGCTGAGCAAAAGCGGTAACATAGCCAAACAACGGTTTGCTAGGAAAGGTGGGTTAGAGGCTTGACATGGCAATATGGGAGGCATGATATAGCAAGTGGTAGGTAGCGCGGCATAGCAATAGAGCGAACAACTAGCAAGCAAAGATAGAAGTGAATTCGAGGGTATGGTCATCTTGCCTGAGATCCCGCAAGGAAGAAGAACGAGTCCATGAAGAAGACAAGCGGACGTAGTCGAACGAATCCTCACACTCCGAAACGAAACCGAAGCTAACAAGAGAAGCAAACCGGAAAGAAGCAAATAACATAGTAAACAATCACCACATACACATGGCATGATGCGCAACCAAGTATGATGCATGTCCGTTTTAAAGAGGCATGGCATGGCAAAGTGCACAAACAATACTACAAATTAAGTGGAGCTCAATATGCAACGAGTTGCATATTGACGAAACGCCAAATCAATTATTTAGTTCTCTCTCGTTTATGTACCCAACAATATTAAATGTTGTTAAACATGGCAAGAGGTGAAACATAACAAAACTACCTATCTAGGCAATTTAAATGAGGCCGAAAACAACAAACAACAATTCCAGAAAATCCCCATATGCATATTTCGAATTTGCTACTGTTCTGCCATAAACACAATTTTAATGTTGTTAAACAGCAAAATAAAGTGCACCATGTTAAACTAGGCATTTTTCTACCCCATTTACCTATAAAGTTTATTAGATTTGGAGCTACGATTATTTAGTTATGAAATAAATCATTTTAGCATATTATTTAAGCAAAATTAAACAAACAACATTTTAACATTTTAACATGGGATGAAAGTGGCATATTATGAAACTAGATGAAATTCTAAGCACTTTTCATATATAATGTTTTTACATATAATGCACTGTTAAAGAGTTATTATATGCATGATGTTTGAGGGTTTTTCTGTAAAACTGCACTCTCTGGAATAATTAGCTAAAATGTCCAGAACGGAAAAAAACCGACGCGGGCCGAATCTGGAGCATTGCTGCGCTGAATCTGGAACAGGGGTGCGGCTGGGAGGCTCACCATGGGCTCTTGGCCCGGTCGGCTTGGAGAGGGAGGCTGGAAGGGGGGCGCTGGGCCTGCTTGCTGGTGGCCCACGCGGTCAACGCGGCAGGGACGAGCGGCGTCCTCTGCACGACAGGGAGCAGAGCCGCGGTGGCACGGCTGCTCGCCGGAGACGATGGCAGGGAGGCGGAGACGGCGGATCTGGACGGAGGGGGCCGGATGCAGATGAAGAGGCTCCAGGCAGAGAAAGTTCCATGGGGTGGCGGCATCCTTGTTCGTCCCTAAGAGAGAGAGAGCGATTGAGAGAGAGGAAAACAGAGGAGGACCCGAGGACAGAGAGGAAGGGTCGGTGACCTGCGGGGCTCCGGCGGCGCGGTCAACGGGCAGGAGAGGCGGGGTCGAGGTGCTTGTCCTCCTCTGCACTGCTTCGATGCAGAGAAACAGGAGGCAGAGGCGAGGCGGGCATGGCGCGGCGGAGCTCGGGCCCTGGGATGCTGGCGAGGTGGCCGTCCGGGAACAACGCGGGGAAAAGGGGACGCAGGGCTGGAGCAGGAGCACCGGCAGCTTCATCTCGTCGGGTGCATCGGCGACCTGCAGACAGGTGGCCACGGCGAGGTAAGTTCAGAGAGGAGCAGCAGGGAAAAGAGAGGAGGCACGGGGAGCGGCGGCATGACCTGGTTGCTGCTGCTGCTTGCCGGCGTCGCGCTGGGCGCACGGGACTGGCGCGGGGAGGACGGGGCTCCGCTGGGATGAGGGAAGAGGCGCACGGCTGCGGGCTGGCTCCTCGGCCAGGAGGAGGGAGGAGTCGAGGGGAGCCATGGGAGGGCTCTGGTTGGTGGGAATTGGATCGGAGGGGGGGGATGAGGAGATCCCGAGGAAGAAAGGGAGGTGGGTGGCGGCGGCTCGGGAATAGGTGGATGGATGGGACAGGATCCCTAGAAATTAGGGATTTGGTCTCGGGTTAGACTAATATAAATAGCAGATGAATTTAGGATAGGGGATATTTGGTCCGTCCGATCGTAATCGGGCGGTCGAGAATAAGTAGGCTAGAGCATCCAATTAAGAAAACGGAGATGTTTTATAGATGTTTGGGGATGATCCAAATCCAACGGTAAAAACAAACCGGGTCGGGTACGGGACAACTTTCGGACGCGCGGGAGGGGATCGCGGGCTGACGAGAGAGGTTAGTTGGTTTGACAAGTGGGAACCGAAAAGACGGTTGGTCTCGGAACGGTCAACGAAGACAAGGGGGGAACGCGGCAACTACGAATGAATGCAAGTTTTAAAAACAATGACGACAACGAGTGCCGATGCAATGCGGATGATGCGATGATGAATGCCACAAACAAATAAAACACACAACGATAACGAAAAATATGGAAGGCGACTGGAGCGTCGGTCTCAGGGCGTTACATAGATCCCCTACACTTGTGGGTCATCACCCTTCGGTGGACCCTTCGCCGCAACATCGATGGCCTTCATCTTCCCCCAGAATGTCTTGACTCGGGCAAAATCCATCTATGCACCCTCAATGCACGTCGACCGCTTCACAGCGTCGATACGCGGCACCGCGTCAACAAGCCTTTGCACCAAACCGAAGTAGCTATTCGGAACAGGCTCGGTTGGCCACAACTGGATTATGACGTTCTTCATGGCAGCGCCGGATATCCTATGAAGCTCGGTCCATTGAGACATCTGTTCATTCAGCAACAGAGGGCGCTTTGAAGCGCCAAACTGTGACCAGAAAAGCTTCTCCGTTGCGTACCCCTCTCGCGCTTGGTAATACTGCGCCGCATCGGAAGAACTCTTCGGCAAGTCTAAAAACTCGTCCGGAGAACTCCACACTCTGTCAAGCTGAGCATAGTTCGGATCGCCGAACTTAGTCCGTAGAGGAAAGGGCTTACCGGCCGCAATCTCCCTAGCTTGCCGGATCTCCTCACGGGCTTCTCTGGATTCCTACCGCGCTTCTCTCGCCTCTTGAATGGCCTTGTCAACTTCAGCCGTGTTGGCTTCATTCTCCTTCTCCAGAAATTCAGAGCGGTCAGTAGCATTTTTCAGTTCAAGCGCCATCGTGGATATCTTCTCCTCATCTTGGCGCCGTGCAGCTTATTCGGCTCTTAACTCAGCCGATGCCTTTTCGGCAGCCGCATTGCTACACCGGGCCTGCTCCTTGGCACGGGCCAGCTCCGCTCGCAGAACTTCAACAGCGGCAGCACCATCTGCAGCCATGCATATTCCAGCATATAGATTTTAGCATCATGCTTATACCACAAAAAATGTATGGGGATTGCTCCGAGGACATACCTTGCGACTCGTCAAGACGCATATTGATTAACGCAAGGTCATCCCCTGCTACATCAAGCTTCCGCTGCAGCTCGACAATATCCATAGTCTGGGAAGTAGCTAAGGGGGAATAGCCTGCGTTCAAATTCATCAGATCAGTCCTTGAGTAAATCTTTTCGATCCTCCGTTCGTTTCCCATTGGAAGCCAACCCGAGTCTCAGGGGCTACTACCTATACACAGGTGCATCTTTGCAAATAAAACATAGTTGAAAACATTACATCACAAACCTCGAAGCCTTTTAACAAGCTCATGAAGGCTTCATTTAATCCGCTCTTCGTGGATAAAATCTCCTCAATCACTGTACCCATCAAGGTACGTTGTTCCCCCGAGACAGATGCGTTTCGCAACATGTCCTGTAGTATGTCCGGAGCCGCTGGGTCTTCGGAAGCCGCTCTAGGAGCACAGTCATCCTTTGAAGGAATTCGATCACCCGTCTCCGGAATCATCGTCGGCGGCAAGCCAGACAGTCCGGGGCCTTTATTATTGGCCCTAGAATCCCGGACGATCGGAGATCCACCTTCGGGCACTGCCTTTTTTCATCCCCTGCATAGCTTGTTGAGCAAGAAAAACCCTCCGCGATGACACTTCGGAGTCGTCCGCCTTATTGGGCGAGGAGGTCGGGGGAGGCGTCTCGCTTTCCATCATCTCTGGGAGGAGACCTCCCGAAGAAGAGGATTACCCGTAAAACTCTGTGCTGACCTGTAGAAATGCACGGACACGTTACGTATATCTTTGGTAACGGCAGAGGAGCGGGACGCTATCAAAGCACCCCCGATTCACTCACGGTTTGGTTGAGGACTTGTCCCTATGTTGGAGCTGTTCAACGGCATCGCCTTCCAAACCTAAGCCGCTCGACGGTGACATCTTGCCCCTCTTGGGGGACAGCCCCTCCCAACCTTCGGAGGCGGCCCTTTTCCTCCTGCTAGGAGAAGGGATACTGGCTCCTCGCTCGCCTCTGTCCTCAGGCGAGGAAATTTCTCCAGACTCGGTATCCGACTTACCTTTGGAATAAAGGTCATCCTGGGTCTTTTCAGTCTCCTCTTAGTCCTCCCTTGCCGGCGCCTGGTATGGTGCCGAGGCCAGCATCCTTGTTAGCACAGGATTCGCTGCGTCTTCGGGGAGGGGAGCCGGACACCTAATCCGATCCACTTTCTTTATCCAACCCTGAAAAAGGATGGTTCGGTCAGTGTCTTACCACTGGGTATCCGATTTACGAGGTGTTCGGTGAACGGGCACTTACCGGGTGTCCGGATGGTTACAGTCTAGGCCGACATCTTCGGTGGTGTCCGGCCATTGCTTTCGTTTCCCAAAAAATAATCTCCACATTCCTTCGTGCGTAGTACCGAAGAAGTGCTGAAGAGTCCGCGACCCTTCTGGATTAAACTCCCACAGGCGGAGGGGCCGTCACTGGCACGGCAGGGTCCGGCGGACTAGCATTACTAGTCGTCCACCCATGCATCTACACGGGCTAGTGTTATACATAGTACGAGTTCACACAAACATTTATTGTACTTGCATTTCAGGAACATGAGATATGTATAGAAAAATTAAGTGTACTCAACATTATCTAAATTGAATAATTGGCTTCATCATATATAGAAAACAAAAATATTATTTCTTCACCATTTCATAATTATGATAAAAATGCATGCAAAGAATTTGAAACTTTGTTGCGTTTGGTTAGACTAAGCTTACCTTCAATAATTATGACCTTGATAACAACCCACTACAAAGCCAAACTGATGCTTAATCATGTTGAGTTTACTAATAGATTGGATGTTAATTGACATAAGCGTGTTCGCACGGAATCAAACGTATAGAGGAATATAATTGCAGCAATGTGATAAAAGTACACTTGTATTCGAACACCACCATAAATGGAAATGACAGGTCATCAAGGTCAACAAACAACAACCGATTATGTTATGTATTAAAAGTTTTAGCCATCAAATAATGAGCAAAAAGGTTATCTATTTTGTACAAACTGACATAAGATTCAGAAATAGGAAAATAGATACGAAGAATCAACCCTAGAGATATTCCCAGAAGTACAGAAGAGAACTAATGCATATACACTAAGTCAAAATGTCGCAGCAGGAACATTGTCGTATTGACATACATTGAAGCAAGCTGACTAAATTTAGTTAACAATAGATACTATATAGAAGATTTTTCTCTATAATTTCATTGGCAGATTATGTAATTATAAGAAATCTATTTCTGGAAGAAGAGTAGATTAGCATTAGATTTGAGGCTTTGACCTGCCGTACTTTTCCTCCTTCCTTGCATAGAGATGACATGGAAACTCATGCACTCAAGCAGCTCACTTGTCCCCAACCAATGCGCGATGACTGAAAGAAACAAAAAAACACAACATGGAGACGTACGGTGGAACATACAGTCTGCTTGTAATACCAAAAACTTGAACATATCGGTCATGCTCCATATAGCACTTTCCACTGTTGCTCCACAATTCTGATGGCCACTCAAATTGTTCTGTGATAGAAAAAAAGGATTAAGCACTGGATTTTATTGAGTTTCAGATCAAACCTATAATATCTGAAAGCCCAGACATGAATGTGTGACTTAGTGTGCTGGATTTGATGTTACAGTTACTTATTCTCTTTTTTTCTGGCTGAACAAAAGGCCTTGCACAGAAAAAAAAAGAAAAATAAATAGGATGCAAACGTCATGAAAAACTTTATTGTGTAATTTTATTTATATTAATTATGTAAGTTATTCCTCTAGCATCTGCAATTTAAAAAATATTTGAGATCACCTCCTAGTACTGCTTGCCACCTCATGTAATCTCATCGTTTATATTAAAAGAAACATAACTAACCACTGGACAAAAGTTATATTTGCTTGCTTGACATATCACACAAATCGATGCATAAACCTGACTTCAACATTCGTTCGCTTCCTGTTCTTCTAAGGACATTAAGAAGCCACAAAAGCTACAAAATAAGTTCTAATATATGATGATGAACAATACTCAAAATTCAGCTACAAAGTTCATGTCGTTACCCATTAATTAGGCAGCCTATCTGCAAGTAATTATTTTGCTTCATATGGTAGATATATATCTATCCTATAAACGCAGTAAGAAACACTAATATGGCAATGGAGGGAACACAAAGGAATTGAAGACGAAAAAAGAAATAGCAAACAAATACCATACTATGAATTTGCAAGGCTGCTTGCAGTTCACCGCAAGCTCGTCGGAGGCCAAGGCCATGCATCTCGTCCCTCCGGGCGTCCCTGGCTGACTCCGGCGTGCTTCCCATTGTCTCATCATCCCACAACATGTTGGCACTGGTAAATTTTGCTGTCGGACAAAAGCATCAGCGGAGCTGATCAAGAAAATTGATTTGCCCAGCTGGCTGTAGTATGTACGTGTCTTTCTATCCTATCAAAAGCTAGCTAGATGGTTGTAATATGTACGTGTGCTTCTGGTTAGGCTGAATCAATCCAACAACCTGACTCCAAACCCAGGTCGTGTACTTGTGTGTCTAATCAGAATCAACAGCCAAGTCCTGTGCGTGCGCCGGCGCCGTGCATCCGTGCCCGCCGTCTCGATTGTAGCCCGTACAATCCAACATGCGCATAGTCAGTCTGATAGTTGATAACTCATAGATTATTTGTGTCAACCGGCGATAGCAAAACTAAAACTGCTTGTGATGAAAATAATGAATAAGTCTCCTGTATTAACATTGTTCGGCATGATCATCTAAACCATTACAAATTGTATACAGAACATAACTAAAAATAAATGAAGCATTTATCTAATAAAAATTTCTCTCAAGTCTGAAGTCGCACAGGGAGTCAAATTTGAAACCACGTGCAGCTTCCGGGCAGAGCGCAAAACTGTTGTGCTATACTGCAGGGATTGAGCGCTAGATGTATCTATTCACTATGCAAACTTGCCTTAACTTTCAGGACAGATTGAGGAGTTTTGAGCGCAGTTGCTTGCCACAACTTGGATCGAAGCCCTAGCTGTCACCATCATTGGAAAGAGGCTTGCTGAGACGCTCGAGAAACGTTAACCCTAGTTGTGATTCGAATATGAACCGATCTGCATGAATTTGAATTGAATCTCCGGGTACTTCCAATCAATTATAAACCGGTCAAAAAAGAACTTCAGTGTCAGAAGATGAACCTGAACTTGATGAGAAAAGAAAATCCATCCGCAAGCTCCATTGTCAAATCGATCGGATCCATACCTCAAGTCGCTTGGTCCATGGAGATACATGGATTTGCTTTCTATGGGAGGAAGAGAGACAGTAGAGATTCCATGGCGTAAGATTGCTTCATGTTTTTTATTCATGGAGAGAGATGAAGAGCATGGTGTAAGTATGCATCATGGTTTCTATTTCACGGAGAGAGGGGATTCCTTTTCACGGAGAGAAGAAGAAACGCTGTAGTAGTAGATATTTTGGGGTTTTTTTTGGGACGTTGGAGTAGTAGATATTTTGGGGGTATATTATATCCATCGGCTTCTATTCTACAGCCGTGTAACCTGAGGGCATTGAACTGCAGATAAAAAAACGTGAAAGCATTGATCTGCAAACAAAACGTGGAACTGCGGGTCTGCTTCTATTTTCAACGTGTGTGAGCCTTCCGGTCATTTTTTTTTTTGGTTCAACCAAACATAGATTCAGCCGTTTCTTTAAACAACATAGATTATGATAGATTCAGCCCAGATTTTTTTTGAAAAAGCATAGATTAGGATAGATTAAGCCTAGAATTACACGGGTTAATCTACACTATAATAATTTGGTCCCACCAGATTAACGGCTCGTATTTACTTATTAATGTGGTAATTTATTGGGAGTCTGTAATTAGTATAGGTGTATACATACATAGATAGATAGATAGATAGATATAGATAGATAGATAGATAGATATAGATAGATAGACTTGAAGACGTTGATGATATTGATGTCCCTCTCAATGAGGCTCCGGATGCGACTTTGCAAAGTCCACACCTCGTCCGTTGATCCCCAGTCCAACCCCTTATTAATCCACGATGCAAGCTGAATTGGGGGGTTGGATCGAAATACTGGCGCAGCTGCCCACTTGGAGCCACGGGGCTCGGTGATATAGAACCACCCCTGCTGCCATAAATCGGAAGATTTGGCAAATGATCCCTTCAGCCAAACAGCGCTGGTAAGCTTGCTCACTATGGCACCACCGCACTCTACCTGCTCCCCCTCTATCACTTGCGGCTTCACATCGAAGGTCTTGAGCCACAAGCCGAAGTGCGGAGGAGTTCGGAGGAAGGCTTCGCATGTGACGATAAACGCCGAGATAAGAAGAATAGAGTTCGGGCCAGATCGTGAAAATCTAGCCCATAATAGAACATGAGCCCTGGGACGAAGGGATTAAGGGCAAACCCTAACCCGCGGAGGAAGTGGGACACAAACACGACCCTCTCACCGGATCTGGGGGGGGGGGGATAACCTGCCCCTCAGCAGGAAGCCGATGAAGGATTTCTGCGGTCAGATACCTCGCCGCCCGAAGCTTTGCAATATCTCCCTCCGTGGCAGAAGAAGCCAGCCACCGGCCTTGACGGCTGGATCCGGACATGATTGGAGCTGGTGGCGATTAAAGCCCGGGTGTTGGAACTCGGGGTAGCAGGGGTTGAGGAAGAAGCAAGCGTGAAAGAAAAAGACGGGTTTGTACCCCTATATGAAGGCCGCGAATATCAAACGTCTCCTCCTGGGCCTCAAAACTTGCCTATTCCCAAGGAGTTGTACCCGAGCGACGGTTGGGTTACCCACGTCCGGGTTGATAAGAATCCCTTGAAAAAGGGGGGGACACGATCTTTGCTTGGATAGAACATGCCAATAAAACCACGTCTCGAAACGTGGGACGGCGGGCTAACCAACGGGTCGAAAATAATGGCCTGGCAGGCGTGATGTCATATTACCAGAAAGTTGCCAGCGGATTGGACTCGTGAAATATTATATTCTCTCTGTGGTTGAGTATGGTGTGCGTGACAGGACCGGATACTATCATCGCGTCCGAAGAATATCTTGGAGTTCGGGAAGAAGGGAACCCGCCTTGCAATGCCGAAGACAATCTGCGCGGCGGACTCCTCGTCATTGAAGCCAGGTTCAGGGGCTACTGAGGGAGTCCTGGACTAAGGGGTCCTCGGGCATCCGGCCTGTTATCCATGGGCCGGACTGATGGGCTGTGAAGACATGAAGGCCGAAGACTGTACCGGTGTCCGGATTGGGCTCTCCTTGGCATGGAAGGCAAGCTTGGCGACCAACTATGAAGATTCCTTCCTATGTAACCGACTCTATGTAACCCTAGATCCCCCCGGTGTCTATATAAATCGGAGGGCGTAGTCCGGAAAGGATATACTCATTACCATAGTCATACAGGCTAGACTTCTAGGGTTTAGCCATTACGATCTCGTGGTAGATCAACTCTTGTAACACTCATATTCATCAAGATCAATCAAGCAGGAACTAGGGTATTACCTCCATAGAGAGGACCCGGACCTGGGTAAACATTGTGTCCCCTGTCTTCTGTAGCCATCGACCTTAGACGCACAGTTCGGGACCCCCTACCCGAGATCCGCCGGTTTTGACACCGACAGTGGGAGAGCGCCGGCAGCGGGCCTTGTAGCCGCAGACGGGCACGGGGCATTTGCAGGGCGAGAGCGGACACATGCTCGGGTGATCGGTGAGCTTGTAGTAAGTGACACAGAGCCCAGAGCCTTCGTGCGGGCACTCCACCCTCACCGACGAGAGGATGGCGTCCACCGCCGTGTTCCGCACGTCGAAGCCACCGCCGCACTCACACTTCTGGCACTGCCGCTGGTTCCCGGGGCGTTCGACGCGGCAGTCCGCGTAGGCCAGGTGCCCGCCCTTGCACTGCACAAATCAATCGAACAACACATCAATCAAGAAACCTGCACCTTGCTCGATCAGCCGAACGGACGAGGTGTATTCGAACCTCATACAGTGGAGGCTTCAAGGGGCGGAGGCACAAGGGGCAGTGGAGCAAGGTGAGGTCCATCGAGACCATAGAGAGCTCCATCGTCTGGTCCTTCTCCGTCTGCATGATCTCGCCCTCCTCGTGCACAACCATCTCTCGCTTTAGGGCCGGGGCATTACAAAGCTTTACCGTCACATATTCATACTACTTCAAGGTGCATTAAATCAACACATGCAAGTATCAAAAGGAGGGTCACGGCATGCATGCATGCGTTGTAATTAATGCATCGGTAACGCAATTTATTGAAATATATCGAGTGCAGTGCTTTGATGTGTCGCGTCAACTCGTACAAGACCGAGAAGTTTGATTACCTCAACGCCCTCTCGCTTTAACCGCACCTGCCTTTGGCTGCATGACAGGTGGGCCACCCACCTGTTGGGCCCACCTGTCATACACGCAAAGGTAGGAGCAGTAAGTCAATGAAGCTGTGTCCCTCCCTCGCCCATGAGCGTGGTGGCTGGCAGGACTAGGAGAAGCTTTCGTTTGCTACACGCTCTCCCTCCCGCACGCGGTGGACATGCAGCAGTTCAATCGGTGTCAGATGGCCAGAAGCATACTGTAGTACTCCTCCACTGCAATAGTACTCCATCATTGTTCAACTTCCCGAAGAGGCGAAGAGCCAAACGCAGCCCGGACACTCGTGTGGCAGTTTCATGTGTAGAGTAGTCTAGGATAGCGTGTATCGTGCCTTTAAGCTTAAAATCGTTGGGTCGGCTCCATGCTTTTTTTGATTAAAATAATCTTCTGGCCCTACCTATCATCCTGGTGATTGTAGTTTGCACGCTCATCTGGTCAAGATAGGAATATATATTTTAATTTGTGGTGGGGTAAATGTTAGAGGTTGCAGCAAATGGAGTATTGTGCACTGCGGGTCTTTCAGCCAAGTTTAGAGGCAACCATGTGGGGCCAGTGCTATGATGTGTCGCGTCAACTCGTACAACAAGGAGAAGCTTGATTTTACTACTACGTGCGTTCTCCCTCGCCCATGCACGCGGTGGCTCGCAGACGAGGACATGCTTTTGCTTATGGTACTACAACAAGCTGTCCCTCCCGCTCGCGGTGGACGGACATGCAGCAGTGGATTCCATACTGTAGAAGTAGTAGTAGTAACATCATTGTTCGTCTTCTCGAAGAGGCGAAGAACCAAGCGCAACCCGAACGTGGCAGTTGCGAACCTTGGAGCACGCATATAGCCAGGCTCTTGCATGAGACAAAATTGCTATGTGAGCCCACTATTACTTGCTAGTATAGCCCTGTAAACCAGAAAGGAGTATTTGCCTTTCTAGAGATTTCAACAAGTGACTAGACTACACCGAGACGGAGTACATATGGAGCAAAATGAGTGAATCTACACCGTAAATAAATACCTAGTTCTCTCGTTTTCCTCTCCGCCTTGGTCGCGGTGCACAATATTGAGTATACTAGTACCATCATCTTGAAATTTATGAAGTCACCATAGGCACCTCGTCGTCGACGGGGACGTCTCCTGACACGCGTTAGAAGTGAGCGGCAGTCGCCTCCATAGGTGGTTGAATGCCAAGGAGGGAGAGGGTAGCGGTTCCCGAGACGTTGAACGGTCAATGATGCATCCTGAAATTACATGCAGAGGGAATTAATTGGAGAAGCAGAATAGAGCCAGCACGATGTGAATGCAACAGAGTTTTGATTATCATATAAAGGGGCCCCAACACTCCAATCCATCTACTCCTAGTCTCTGCGCAACACTGCTCATCCCAATCCAAGACCAAGTGACCAGAAGCCAGAAGCACCTATGTAAGCGATGGAGGCGAGCGGCAGTCGGCTGTGCCAAATCATCCAAGGCGCCAGCCTGCGGCCCCGCACCATGCAGCATTTCCATACGGTGCTGGCGACTGCTGGCATCGTAGCCCTCACCGACGCCGGCTTCGCCTCTCGCATGGACGACATGATGGTCAACTCCATCCGTAAGTTCACCGCCAGCAAGAAGCGCGCGGACGACCTTGTTGTATTGCTCTAGCCCGCGCGCCTAGGCTCCTCATTGCCTACCACCCTCATCGGCCTCCATGGTGGCGAACTCTTTCAAGCCCTGGTGGCCTTGCAGGCGCCGGAGGTCGTGAAGAAGAATGTGCACCTCGAGGCCGCGCTCGTCGCGGAGCGCCTCGCCATGCAAGAAACCGTCGACCTGCACATCCACGTCTACGAGGAAATCGTCTACAAAGGCCACTACAAGGCTAGCGAGGACAGAAAGACGTTGGCCTTCTTCCAGCGGCTGGAATCTTTGGACGCCATTGTTCAGAAGCACGTCGACCTGGCCACGAAAGCCGCTGCTACTTAGCCGCCGTTCAGTGGGCCGGCGCCCTGAGTCAAGGAGGTGGACGTCGTCGATGGATGCATCTTTTCTTCTTGCCTCCTGTAACCAGCAGTGCATCGCCTCGTGGCCTTAATGTTTTATTAGTATAGGAGTATATGGCATTTTTATTCCAGTCGTAACGTTTTCACTATGAGGTGGGGCCGCAGTTGAGGAAACCGACCATCGGCAAATCCCCACCCCGCCCACCAGGTGTCGGCTAAGTTTAGAATTAGAAGAGAGAAACGAGGGAGAAGTGCTAGCTGTAGCACGAAAGCTGTTGTCAGATGGGACTCTTGTTGATAGAATAGGAGTACTGAGCACTCGTACCTCTTTTTTTAGGGAAAAAGTAGTCGTATGTCTAGTACTACCACTAGTTGGGTGCGTGCGACCTATACCTGTCATCACTTTAGGTCTCCTTTTCGAACCGCAACTACGCTTCACCGTACATATTTTTTCACGCATTTATCCTCCTATATGTACTCCTAGGCTATCTCCACGTGCTCCCTTTCGCTGACATGTGGGACATAGAGCATCTGGGTCGTAGTGCATGCATGACTCGGAGCATATGCCGGGGTACTTTACATTTCAGACCTCACGAATTACATGCAAACCCCTCGCAGAAGAATAAATCAATAAATGAATTACTACATGAAACCGGATTATTTTCGTAGAAACCGGAGCACATTCATTAAATTTTGGACATAACACGTTTATAAAAAACTACCGGACCTAAACCAGTCTAAGGGCCTCTTTGATTCCCAGGATACTGAAAACACAGAAATGGGGAAGTATGATGGCGATGAACCGAGACGAGGAGAACTCTAACTCAGTTAGAGGTTAGAGTTAGATTCTAACCCTGAACTAACTCTAAACCAAAGAGGTGTATGGATGGCAGGGTTAGATTGACAATAAATGTTCTTTCTCAATCATTCGACTACTTTGGACCCTATTTCCTGCCGGATTTGGTGTGGGCGGCTCTTGTGTGGCCTCCTCCCGCTCACAATTGACATAAACGAACCATCTTTACAAATCAAGCATGCAACACATGATAAATTTTACTTTGTCCATACAATCGAGATATCCCACTTAAACATACAAGTCCTCAATCAAGCTTCACAAAAAAAACACTCCATGAAACAAAGCATGAGCTAACTCATCACAGAAGTCATTCACGATAGAGAGGGAGCCCGTAGCCCCTCACGCACACACGGAGGAGCTCGTCATCATCGCTCTGGAGGGAGGCTCTGTAGAGCCCAAGCCCCGGGAACCCCTCCGACGCCGGCGCTTGCGAGTTGAGGTGAACACCGGCATGGGTAGCAGGGCCACTTGCCGACGACAGCGAACCGAATATTTGGGCCTCTAGAAATAGTGCAAGCCTGAAACTGAAATACCTAGAAAGGTGAACTGAATCTTTGGGCCTCTAGAAATAATGCAAGCCTGAAACTGAAATACCTAGAAAGGTGAACTGAATCTTTGGGCCTCTAGAAATAATGCAAGCCTGGAACTGAAATACCTAGAAAGGTGAACTGATTATTTGGGCCTCTAGAAATAATGCAAGCCTGGAAATGAAATACCTAGAAAGGTGAACTGAATCTTTGGGCCTCTAGAAAGATTTATTACCTCCTCAAGCAGCATCAAACAATTCCATGCGTGCATCACAAATCTATACCAAGTTTAATCAAGATCTACTTTTCCAAATCAGAATTAGCGCTAGAGAGAGAAAGATCAATGATATGGCTATGAGACAGGGAAGGAACGAACAAAATCACCCCTCTCGCGACCTCTTTGGTAGATGCGCCACCGCCGCGCACGACAGAGGGAGAAAAACGACCGGTGAAGGGGGAGCGGGGCGAGCTTCAAAGGCCGGAGGGACATGGCGGCCGGAGGGAGAGAGGGCGAGCGGCGAAGCGGCGCTTGGGCGGGCGGCCCGATGGGGAATAGAGAGGAGTCGTGCGAGGGAGGGGGCGGAGGGAGCTATCTGGTGCAGGCAGGGGAGATTTTTTAGTTCTCTTTTAGTGGGCCCGAGGAGAACTAACCCAATTAGAACCTCTCCATCGGGCTAGTTTTTTTAGCTGGGTTAGAGCAAACTAGCTCAAACTAACCCCTCATGTTTGGATAATTTGAGGCTATTTCAACCCAAACTAGCTCTAACTCAGGGATCAAAACAAAGAGGAGTAGTAATGTACATGCTACAGTCTGGACCGTAGCACATTGTTTTTTATGGCCATATCAACACATTGTTTTCTACTGCTGATTCACTGGGTTGCCGTGGTTCCACTCCTCCGACGTGAGTAGTAGTACTACTACTCCCTCTGTTCCTAAATATAAGCCTTTTAGACATTTTAAATTGACTACAACATACGGATGTATGTAGACATATTTTAGAGTGTAGATTCACTCATTTTGCTCCGTATGTAGTCACTTGTTGGAATCTCTAGAGAGACTTATATTTAGGAACAGAGGGAGTAGTATATACCGCATGATTCTTTGCTCCTTCTTACTACTATGTACTACTTCACCGACAAGTGGGAGAGCCAGCATCCGGGTCGACGTGTCATGCACCAGATTAGAGTGCAAACGGAATGGGGGCATCACCCCGGTCATACCGCGAGTAATGCATGACTATAGTGAGTAGTCATATCACAAGTCTTTCCAGCAGTAACGCGCTCTCAAATCGCACAGCCCGACATTTCTAGCAGTAAGTAAGTTGAATCCGCTACTCCCTCACCCTCCTCGCCTCTCTGTCAAACCGCCTACGCGAAAACTGCCGCGCGTACTGCACGGGAAAAGCCCCGCCCTCAACTTTTAACTACGTGAAAATAGTTTGAGCTTGTTCGTTCTATATAAATATTAGTATTGTATGTTTATTCACCCGTGGGGTTGTTCAATGAATGGAGGGCCGGGGAGCACAAGTGAACAATACTACTACTAGTAGTAGTAAGTAGGAGTCGTACAGTTAGTCACCTTAAATAGAGAGTTTCTTTTCTTTAACGCCACGTACACAAATTGAAACGCTTGTTGTGGAGAGAAAAAGATAATCACTCCACTATATATGTACGCAGGGGCCTGAGCGCTTGCTTTACTAGGGTTGCTCTCTTCATTCTCTCATCCTCTCCAGATCTAAACAAGACAGCGGTAGCGACATTTTATCTCTGCTCACCGTTGGTCACAGATCCGGCCGGATCCCTTCGGCTGGTGTGTGTAGAGGACTAGGTGCATCGTTCACGCGGTCATCGCCGGCGAGGGAGGAAACCCACAGCTGCCGGAGGGGCCCGATCCTCTTCCCGTGCCGTTCTCTCCGACACACGCCGGCTCGGGAGGTCCTCCGACCCTTCTTCCTGCCTGCCGTATTGTGCGCAGATCCGACCTGCCGCCGCCGACATCCCGATGACCCTCAGGTATAAGTTCTCCGAAAGCGGCCTTGCTCTACTGCCCCAGCTCCCCACGTGTCTGCATGTGCATCTTTTTCTACTCCCATCAGCTCTTCCAAAGCCACCTAACTTTTTAGTATTATTAGAGGTAAAGCTACTTCATATATTCGAATCTAGGACTTGGTTCAAACAACGAAGAAAGGGGGGAAAGTTGTAGCATGAATCTAGGACTTGATTCAAAGAGGAAATAATATGGTTAAAGTAGTAGAGACCGGTCTCTTGGTTGAAAAGGGAAATAATGGGAAAGTGCAGTACAAACTGGATAAGGAACATATCTAATATTGGTTGAGAAAAGGATAGAAAGTGGCGGCTGGTGGGCAAGTCAACAGAGTATGTCCAGGATTAGATTTGTTGCCCTCACATAGTAAAAGATCTCCAGGATTAGAATTGCCGCCCTCATATAGTAAAAGGTCTCCAGGATTAGATTTGCGGCCCTCACATAGTAAAAGGTCTCCAGGATTAGATTTGCTGCCCTCACATAGTAAAAGGTCTCCAGGATTAGATTCGCTGCCCTCACATAGTAAAAGGTCTCCAGGATTAGATTTGCTGCCCTCACATAGTAAAAGGTATCCAGGATTAGATTTGCTGCCCTCACAGAGCATGAGCAAACTCAGCATCACCACTTTATGCCTCCTTGTAGGTACATCGTGTTGATGCATCCACTGTCGCATGTCCTTATACCAACCTTTTGTTGTTGTTAATGTAAGGGCACATGTAAAATGAAGCGATCACACAGTTACCTTAGGGACATGTCTAACCAGTGTTATTGTTAATCTAATGCCTCAAGTGATATGATGCAATTAAACTGTGTTACAAATGGTACTCCTACTGTTTTCCCCAGTATGATAAGTAAGTTGCTCCTATACGCTGCTGAGTGTCCTGGTGTCCCCACGGTCCCATGCCCTTAAACCAACTCTTTAGATGCTGTTGATTTACTGTATCTGGTAAACAAGCAATGCCACCATTAAAGTAATCCCATATTTGATGAATGTCATTGTTGATCGTAATGCCTCTGGTAACATGAAGCATTGCTGACGTTTTAAAATTTCTACTGTCCTTGTGTGATTGCCATGAACATAATTAAGATACTTCTTTTCATTTCATGTATGTTTCGTATATTCTTATTGACCAGCAACTGTTTACTTTCTATCTTTTTGTGCAGATATGGATATCCATTTCACCTTGTTGCTATTGTGACCTTTTGGTGAACTGCACAAAACACTTTTTTTGGAATGAGTGTCTTGTGCAGTTCAACTAAAATGTCATGTGGGCAACATCTCTCAATTTTGGTGGAACTGCACAGAATGGTGATTGGAGTTTCCAATATCTCCGTCAAATTCTGCTAGTAATCTCGTGCAACATTTTATTAGCCTTTGCAAGATGAGCCGTCACTGTCACCACAATGGCACTTTATTTTAGTGGAACTACACAAAAGGATAAGAAAATTATAGTTGCACCTTACATGAGCCGGACAGCCAACCTTAATGTTCCTTAATTTTAGTGCAACTACTAAAGAAGAACCTACCAGCTCACGAGAGCAAGTACTTCTTGCTAGCTGAATGATGCAATCTTTGCTTCATTTCAGTTGAACTGCAGAAAAAGGCGCATGAATTGAATCATGGAACTCCAGGCAGGCCTCATCCGAGTGGAGCTGCAGGTTGAGTTCAAGGAGTGCCATTATTATAGTAATCAGGCTCTTCTTATTTGTGCTGTGCAAACAGGAATACTCAACTACAAATGTTGTGACGGTCATGAGCATTCGCCAAGTTCTTCGGTTGCATGACACGGCTAGCCAAGATGGATTTAATCCTGATATTCACTTTATCAAAAGGCTCTAATGGGTTGGTTCTGAATCTTGCAAGCTGGGAATCAATGAGATGTGTAGGCATATTTGTTGTACTTATTATTTGAATCATATTTGTTGGTTATAAATTTTGCAAGCTGGGAATCAATGAGATGTGTAGGCATCTTTGTTGTACTTATTATTTGGATCTTATTTGTTGGTTCTGAATCTTGCAAGCTGGGAAACACGGCATGATGATGCAAGGGACAACAACCATAAGAAACAGTTCAAACTTGGTAGTATTATCTGTGTGAAAGTGCGACAAATGTGCTGATCGTGTGCGTCCTGAGAATAATAATTCTAATTGTTGTGCATGTTGATCCTGTGGCACTAATAGAACGAGCCAATGCGTTCTTGTTTTAAGTCTAAATTTCTATTAAAGATAATTAAATTTAAGTAAATTGACCACTAACTCTTGTTATTACAGTACCAATAGAGACCCGCTCGTGAACCGACGTGTGGCCGGAGTAGGTTTCTTAATGGAGGCATTTGAATGCGCCGAGGGTGCATCTTCTGTCGGGCGTGCAGCGGGTGAGGGAGGGGTAGTAACTGTTGTCGCCTGTACACACTCAGTTTACTGTTGAATCCAGTTGCCCAAAAGCTGAAAAACGAACTTCTGCCGCCGCCTACCCACTCGTTCACTTGAAGAGACTCCAATGGCGATCCGAGGAGTGAGCCTGCTGGATATGGACTTCAGCAAGGTGTTCCCCTTTGATTTTGCCTTCCAGTCCTATGGCTTCACCAAGTTGAATGTGATCTACGCCAACGATCTGGACTCGGTGAAGTTCTGCGTCGCCGAGTTCAAGCAGTACCTATAGGACGAGAAAGCACAAGGTCGCAGGACTAGACCTTGTGCCCATCCATTCGTCTCCTGACAGGGACCAGCGGATCACCGTCGCCCAAGTATGTGTGCGGGACGAGGTTCTCGTCTACCACTGATGTAGGGCCATCAGAGGTTCTGGAGCATTCGCCCGTTTCATCGGTAGCGCCGACTGCACCTTCGCTACGGTGGAGAGAAGGAAGAACACGACGATTCGGCCATCTGGTGCAACAAGCTTGTCAACATCCAGAAGCAATACAAGATCATCGGCACCGGGCAGGAGAAGGACTCTGTGGTTGACCTCGCCGAGACCATCATCAACCCCTGATACGCCAACATGAAAGAAGACAATGATACCAAGGACCTGAACACGTGGGAGGTACCTCTGAATCTAGCCTACATAACCTACGTAGCCAAGGACGCATACGCATGCTACGACATGTACAGGCGGATCTTGGACATGAGGGCGTGTCTGCTTCCCATAACCGACAAGTACACAGACAGCCGCAGCGTCATGATCAAGCATGCCAGGAAGGTCTAGATGTTGTACTTTATCTGTTTATAAGCACCTTTAACATCTGAGTGTTTCAAGCATTAGTCTATGTGTCGTAATTATCTGTTTTGTCCGAAATATTTCTTTTAAGAACCCATTAACCTGTTTGCTTTTTTAGTGGCTATTTGCTTTTGTATGTAACAAGTTCAGTTGTTCGTTTAAGAAAAACTAGTTCACTCGGCTGTCGTGCTTTGAATCTCCTTCCTCCCAACATATTCCCCTTCTTAGGTGGGCCCAGCAGGTCTCGTACACAGACATATGGGACCAACCACCTATCCATTTGTATTTCTTTATTTTGTTCAATCTTTCGTCCTCTTCCTATACAGCGGCTGGCCATCATAGCCTCTGGCGTTGGCCAGGTCATCCCTCTACTCCCACACATTGTCCGGCGGCAGCAGCTCCACCGGCCCACCCTACACCCGAACAAGTAAACCCTCGTACTCCCCTCCGCATGCGTCTTCCCCTGCTGCAGTTCGTTCGGTCCAAGGTCTCCACATCGTCCTCCGCCTTGGTGCTCTCGCCGCGGCGCCGCTGTCTGTCGTTCCTAACTTGGTCAGTCGGGAGACAACTGTTCGTCGAGAGGCTGATAGTCCCGGGCCCACCAGGTCCATGGGCCTAGGTTTTGTTGTTTAACATGGGCAGCCCACGACATGTTTCAAATTTTTTTTGGATCCAGCAGGTATCAAGCGGCCTCTGGGCCTCCCAACCTAGCTTTTCTATAACATCAGCAGCTCAAGTTATGTTTGTTTTTTCAAGAAGACGCACAACTCAGTTCTATTTTTCTATAAGAATGCAAAACTAAACCTATATTTATATCTTATTTTATTACATATATATATATATATATATATAATAGAAACAACATAAGGTTCCATTAAACCTGTCATTCGTCCAACCATTTTATAGACCTTCCCACTTCCTTTATTTTTCGTTTTCATTAATCCTATATCTGAATTTTCTCCTACTTTCTTTTTGATGTAAATTGAGTTTTCTCCCAGTACTTTTCCCTAGAACCAACTCAACTGTTCCACGTCTAGCCTAAAAAATAATAATACCCCACGTCCTATTAACTCATCAAATTAAATGATGTTTTATTTCATAAGTTGAAAGTTCTTACAAAATAATAATAATAATTGTTTATATATAACTTGGCAAGTTAACTCCTAGTGATTGCGTACAAAAGCTTGCAAAGATTTTACTGATCAATGCAGTAATAGACGTGCAATCATGTGTTCATGTTTTTGTAACATTTCTCCATCCAGCCCAACATGATATTTTCACCCAGCCCAGCAAGTCCGCGGATTTTGAGAAAAATGCAAATGGGCTTTAAATTCTACCATATATATAAACGGGCTGCATAGATGCTGCATCATTGTTTCACCCAGCTCACCAAATGGACTAAAAAAACAAATGGACTGGCTGACATGTGGGCCAGTAGGTCGAATCCTAAGAAGGCGTTGGATTTACATCCAACGGTCGGCATTCTTCTTCAATCTCTCATCTTCTTCCCCCAGCGCTGCCGGGACCGCCTGCTCCAGCCTCCAGCGTCCAGTGGCGTTGTTTTGCGTGCCTCAGCGAAACGCTACCCCGCCGATGGCCAGGCCATCCCTCCACTCCGCACCTACTATTATTCTCTGCTGAGTGTAGGCCCACCCCGCACCTGAACCAGTCAAGTTTCCCACTCCTCTCCGTCTGCGACTCCACTGCCGCGTCTTCCCCATCTCCGGCTCGTTCCAGTCTAGGGCCTCGCCCTCGTCCACCGCCTCGCTGCGCTCGGCGCGGCGTGGTCAACAAACAAGAGTCATCGGAAGAGGACTGTATGTGGAGAGCCTGACGGCTGGACCCACGAGGTCCATGGTCGCACGCAAGGAAAGTTCCTCCTTATTAAGCTGTTTCCTCCCCCTGACAGCTGGGACCCACCGGCTGTATCTTCGCACGGAAGGAAGTGCCTCCTTGTTATGCGAAAAAAAACATTCCTCCCGATGACAACTGGGACCCAGCAGATTTGGTGGCTGACTTGTGGGCCTACTAAGCAGACGTGTACGCAGGGCTTTGTCAACTTAATCAACAAAATGATTCTAACGGCTGGACCGTTGGATGTTAATCCAACAGCCGTGCTCCTTCTTCAACCTCTGTTCTTGCTCTTGTCTCCCGTGGGCGGCAGTGCTGCCGCGCACCCAAACTAGTAAAGTTTCCCACACCTCTCCATCTGCGACTCCACTGCCGCGTCTTCCCCATCTCCGGGTCGTTCTAGTCTGGGGCCTCGCCGTCGTCCACCGGCCTTGGTGCGCTCGGCATGGTGTGGTCAACATGGTCAACAACTGAGAGTCATCGGAAGATGACTGTACGTCAGAGGCTGACAGTGGGGACGCACCACGCCCACGGACGCATGCATGCAACTGCATCCTTTTTACCCTGAAAAATAATGTTTTCTCCCCCTGACTGCTGGGAGCCACCAGCTACATCTTCGCACGCACGGAAGTGCGTCCATATTATGGGCAAATAAAACGATTCGCCCCCTGACAGCTGGGACCCACCAGCTACATCTTCGCACGCAAGGAAGTGCATCCATATTACGGGAGAAAATGATTCGCCCCCCTGACTGTCGGGACCCACCAGCTACATCTTCGCACGCAAGGAAGTGCCTCACAGTCGGGACCCACCTAGTCGAAGCGTACGTAGCGTTGTCATTCTGGTCGCGAATGTGTACGTACATACTGGTCGATGTAGAGGCGCGCACGTGTCGTAGTAGAGGCGCGCACGTAGCATGTACACGTACGTACAGTGGCCAGGGTGCAAGAAAGTAAATACGGACATTTACGTACATACGGGCGGGGTCTCGAACGCCTACTCGCGCATATGTACGGACAGGGCTCGTGCACATGGCTGGGTCGGAACGGAGAAACTGCGTCGTCGTCGTTTTCATGGGGAGGCAACGGAATGCGTCGTGTTCATCGGGAGGCAACAGAACGCGTGCTGTTCATCGGGAGCCAACCGGTTTGGACGAAACAACCGATGGAAACGAGGCCTGGCGTACCGCAGAACGGAGGAAATGGCCTTGTGTTCGACCGGCCACGGTCGAAACGGGTTCCTGTTCATCAGGAGGGGTCTGGCGTACCGCAAAACGGAGGAAACGGAATGCTGTTGATCGGGAGGGGTGTGGCATACCGCAAAACGGAGGGAACAGACTTGTGTTGAAGCGCTACGGTCGAAACCGGGGTCCTGTTCATCGAGAGGGGTGTGGCGTACCGCAAAACGGGACTCCACGGGATACTGTTCCTCTCCACCGTCGACCGCCTCCACGGGCTACTGTTCATCCATCGTCGACCTCCTCCAGCCTCCACCTACGACTGTTCATCCACGGGCTCCTGTTCATCCAGCCTCCACCGCGCGCTCCTCCACCGGCTACTGTTCAACCAGCCCTCTCCATGGGGTCCTGTTCAACCAGCCCTCCACGGGGTCCTGTTCATCCAGCCCTCCACCAGCTACTGTTCAACGAGCCCTCCACCGGCTACT
>NC_057802.1:74933014-74967404 GCF_018294505.1 Triticum aestivum
CACTCACTGTTCATCAAGGGAAGGAGGGAGCAGTGTTCGATCGGCTTCAGTTAGTAGCAGTAGCGAAGGTGTCGGCGTTCTGGGAACGGGGGTCCCCAGACTTGCCTGCCTGCAGCCCACGGCGTGGCTAAGCCAGCAGGCCGTACGGCCCATCTTAATCAACAAGGCATCCAAGACCCTCACGAGGGGCCAAGCCTTGCGAGGTGGACGACGCAAGACCTCCTCAGGAGTGGCCTAGTCGGGCAGGCTCACAAGGAGCGGAGATATCAAGGCGGGGCAAACCTCACGAGGCTCTCGTGATGTCAGCCGTGACGATCAACACCAGGCGGGCACCAGCACGCATAGCGTCCTTGTTTCCTCTTGGGTGCTAAGGAAGAAGGCGCAGGCGAGGAGTACCGAGGCGTCAGGCAACTGTTGCTATATCGGTGCAACGAGACCAAGACCAGGAGGACGGCAAGACGAAGGTCATCATAGAACCCAAGACGGCGTCACCACTAGAGCCTTTTGCAGGCGAAGACCGCTCTTTTCAGGATAGCTTGTACTAGCTGTCCCCCTTCAAATTTGCCCGCCGTTGTTGGCTCCCTTCCCGCTCAATATTTGGGAAGAGGACCAGGGCCTATATAAGTAGAGCTAGCCACCACCTTAGTGGCAGAGGGCAGTTCACCCAGCTCTCACCCACTAAATCACCAAGCACAAGAACACCTCAACCTCAGAAGGCTATTCTTCCCTCTGTATTGTTCATCATCAGCCCAAGAGGCAATCCACCACCACATTGTAGTAGGGTATTACACCACAACGGTGGCCCGAACCAGTATAAACCCCGTGTCTCTTTGTGTTGTGAGTTCGTCGAGTTCGTCCGCGAGATCTTAGCGAGCTAGGGCGTGGATCGGTAGGAGGGAAAGACTTCGCGCGCACCCCAGTGTTCGAACCTTAAGGGTTTGCTGGAACACAACATCCGACATTTGGCGCGCCAGGTAGGGGAGCGCCGGAGCTTCTTCTCCGCCAGTCGACTTGCCGATGCTCCGCGATCAAGATGTCCGGCGACCCAAGAGCTGACTCCAACCGCTGGGCAGCCTGGCCGGCCCGGGCGACGACACCCGCCCATGAAGACCTCGACCCCGCGCACCAGGAGGCGTGGGTGTCGTCCAACACTGCGGGGCACAGGCGGCGCGGCCGGGCGTCGTCCACCCCCACCCCACGACAGGTACGAGCCGCTACAAGGGCAGCAAGCCACGTCGCGACGACGGCGCCACATTCGCGGTGAGAGCAGGCAAACATGCGGGCGGCACTCACCGTGGCAAGGGAGCTGCTGCGGTGCCGGCTGATGGAGAGCGGCCGGGATGCGCTGCTGGAACGCGTTGCTGAGCTGCTGGACGCTGCGGCCTCGGGAGCGCCACCTTTCTGCTATCGACTCCCTTCACAGGCCGGTGCGGGAACTCATGGCGGGCCTCGCCGCACCCACGTGCCGGCGGGCGCGCATGGGGGCTTCGTCGACACCAGCAAGGCTGGCGGCGCCGGAGGCGCCGCCGCCCTCGCATAGCCCGCAACAAGCACGGGCACAAGCGTCACCCCCCATGGTCCCAGCGAGATGCCACGCTACTACCATCAGGACGCCATGTTGGGCCGGGCAACATGGACTGTGGGGCACTAGGGCGAGGTGTTCGGGGTAACAGCCCCGGAAGCCTACGTGCCCCGCATGACGGACCAGGAGTACACACCAGAGGACGACCCCGTCTCATTCATTGGAGAAGATTGGGAAGAGGGGGAGCTAGGAGTCGAAGCCTTCCAGTAGCCGCCGGGGAACCACCACGACCGCGTGTGCAACGACCACTACAGTGTACCTCTAATCCCTCAGGAGCAAGCTTACGCTAACCATGAGTCGGAGGAGGAACAGATCACCACAACGGCCGGCGGCCCCAACTCGGCGGCGTCCCTGCCGGCAGGGGGATCGTGTTGGGGGCTACAGGAGAGGGGTCGGGAGCCAGACCCCTCCCCACGGCGCGCGAAGCCAGGGGACACCCGGAGGTAGGCCCCCTGCCGGGGAGGCTTCGACAACCCTTCCCCCGGCAGAGGACCTGTGGTCGCCGAGGGCACCGCTGGCGTCCTCTTTCCCTCTTTTGTGCCGTCCTGGCGACCGGTCGGCTCCAAGGAGGTCGAGGGTGGCGCAAGGCGGGGCCCTCGTCTGGCGATATGAAGCCGGGCCAGTACCTGTGAAGAAGGCCCAGTGCCTGTGAAGCTCGTCGCCCGTGACACTCTCACGTAATAATGAGTTGGGGTTGTACATGAAGGAAATATGCCCTAGAGGCAATAATAAAGTATTATATATTTCCTTATATCATGATAAATGTTTATTATTCATGCTAGAATTGTATTAACCGGAAACATAATACATGTGTGAATACATAGACAAACAGAGTGTCACTAGTATGCCTCTACTTGACTAGCTCGTTAATCAAAGATGGTTATGTTTCCTAGCCATAGACATGAGTTGTCATTTGATTAACGGGATCACCTCATTAGGAGAATGACGTGATTGACTTGACCCATTCCGTTAGCTTAGCACCCGATCGTTTAGTATGTTGCTATTGCTTTCTTCATGACTTATACATGTTCCTATGACCATGAGATTATGCAACTCCCGTTTACCGGAGGAACACTTTGTGTGCTACCAAACGTCACAACGTAACTGGGTGATTATAAAGGTGCTCTACAGGTGTCTCCAAAGGTACTTGTTGGGTTGGCGTATTTCGAGATTAGGATTTGTCACTCCGATTGTCGGAGAGGTATCTCTGGGCGCACTCGGTAATGCACATCACTATAAGCCTTGCAAGCATTGTGACTAATGAGTTAGTTGCGGGATGATGTATTACGGAACGAGTAAAGAGACTTGCCGGTAACGAGATTGAACTAGGTATCGAGATACCGACGATCGAATCTCGGGCAAGTAACATACCGATGACAAAGGGAACAACGTATGTTGTTATGCGGTCTGACCGATAAAGATCTTTTAGCCGTGTGCGGTGCCCCCCTCCACCAAATTACACCTTGATAATACCGTTGCGGAGCTTAGGCGAAGCCCTGCGTCGGTGGAACATCATCATCGTCACCACGCCGTCGTGCTGACGAAACTCTCCCTCAACACTCGGCTGGATCGGAGTTCGAGGGACGTCATCGAGCTGAACGTATGTGGAACTTGGAGGTGCCGTACGTTCGGTACTTGATCGGTCGGATCGTGAAGACGTACGACTACATCAACCGCGTTGTGATAACGCTTCCGCTGCCGGTCTACGAGGGTACGTGGACAACTCTCTCCCCTCTCGTTGCTATGCATCACCATGATCTTGCGTGTGTGTAGGAATTTTTTTGAAATTACTACGTTCCCCAACAATGGCATCCGAGCCTAGTTTTATGCGTTGATGCTATGCACGAGTAGAACACAAGTGAGTTGTGGGCGATATAAGTCATACTGCTTACCAGCATGTCATACTTTGGTTCAGCGGTATTGTGAGATGAAGCGGCCTGGACCGACATTACGCGTACGCTTACGCGAGACTGGTTTCACCGTTCGGAGCACTCGTTGCTTAAAGGTGATTGGCGGGTGTCTGTCTCTCTCACTTTAGTTGAACCGAGTGTGGCTACGCCCGGTACTTGCGAAGGTTAAAACATCACCAACTTGACAAACTATCGTTGTGGTTTTGATGCGTAGGTAAGAACGGTTCTTGCTAAGCCCGTAGCAGCCACGTAAAACATGCAACAACCAAGTAGAGGACGTCTAACTTGTTTTTGCAGGGCATGTTGTGATGTGATATGGTCAAGACATGATGTGATATAATGTGTTGTATGAGATGATCATGTTTTGTAACCGAGTTATCGGCAACTGGCAGGAGCCACATGGTTGTCGTTTTATTGTATGAGATGCAATCGCCATGTAATATTTTTACTTTATCACTAAGCGGTAGCGATAGTTGTAAAAGCAATAAGTTGGCGAGACGACAATGAGTACTACGATGGAGATCAAGGTGTCGAGCCGGTGACGATGGTGATCATGACGGTGCTTCTGAGATGGAGATCACGAGCACGGTGCTTCGGAGATGGAGATCACAAGCACAAGATGATGATGGCCATATCATATCACTTATATTGATTGCATGTGATGTTAATCCTTTATGCATCTTATCTTGCTTTGATTGACGGTAGCATTATAAGATGCTCTCTCACGAAAATTTCAAGACAAAAGTGTTCTCCCTGAGTATGCACCGTTGCGAAAGTTCTTCGTGCTGAGACACCACGTGTTAATCGGGTGTGATTGGCTCTACGTTCAAATACAACGGGTGCAAAACAGTTGCACACGCGGAATACTCAGATTAAACTTGACGAGCCAAGCATATGTACAGATATGGCCTCGGAACACAGAGACCGAAAGGTCGAGTGTGAATCATATAGTAGATATGATCAACATAGTGATGTTCACCATTGAAACTACTCCATCTCACGTGATGATCGGACATGGTTTAGTTGCTTTGGATCACGTAATCACTTAGATGATTAGAGGGATGTCTATCTAAGTGGGAGTTCTTAAGTAATATGATTAATTGAACTTAAATTTATCATGAACTTAGTCCTGATAGTATTTTGCAAATTATGTTGTAGATCAATAGCTCGCGTTGTTGCTTCCCTGTGTTTATTTTTGATATGTTCCTAGAGAAAAACTATGTTGAAAGATGTTAGTAGCAAAGATGCGGATTGGATCCGTGATCTGAGGATTATCCTCATTGCTCCGCAGAAAAATTATGTCCTTGATGCACCGCTAGGTGACAGACCTATTGCTGGAGCAGATGCAGACGTTATGAACGTTTGGCTAGCTCAATATGATGACTACTTGATAGTTTAGTGCACCATGCTTAACGGCTTAGAATCGGGACTTCAAAGACGTTTTGAACGTCATGGACCATATGAGATGTTCCAGGAGTTGAAGTTAATATTTCAAGCAAATACCCGAGTTGAGAGATATGAAATCTCCAACAAGTTCTATAGCTAAAAGATGGAGGAGAATCGCTCAACTAGTGAGCATGTGCTCAGATTGTCTGGGTACTACAATCGCTTGAATCAAGTGGGAGTTTATCTTCCAGATAAAATAGTGATTGACAGAATTCTCTAGTCACCATCACCAAGTTAGTAGAACTTCATGATGAACTACAGTATGCAAGGGATGACGAAAGTAATTCCCGAGCTCTTCGTGATGCTGAAATCGATGAAGGTAGAAATCAAGAAAAACATCAAGTGTTGATGGTTGACGAGACCACTAGTTTCAAGAAAAGGGCAAAGGGAAGAAGGGGAACTTCAAGAAGAACGGCAAGCAAGTTGCTGCTCAAGTGAAGAAGCCTAAGTCTGGTCCTAAGCCTGAGACTAAGTGCTTCTACTGCAAAGGAACTGGTCACTGGAGGCGGAACTGCCTCAAGTATTTGGTGGATAAGAAGGATGGCAAAGTGAACAAAGGTATATTGGATATACATGTTATTGATGTGTACTTACTAGTGTTTATAGCAACCCCTCAGTATTTGATACTGGTTCAGTTGCTAAAGAGTAGTAACTCGAAAACGGGAGTTGCAGAATAAACAGAGACTAGTAAAAGGCGAGGTGACGATGTGTGTTGGAAGTAGTTCCAAGATTGATATGATCATCATCGCACACTCCCTATACTTTCGGGATTAGTGTTGAAACTAAATAAGTGTTATTTGGTGTTTGCGTTGAGCATGAATATGATTTGATCATGTTTATTGCAATACGGTTATTCATTTAAGTTAGAGAACAATTGTTGTTCTGTTTACATGAATAAAAACCTTCTATGGTCATACACACCAACAAAAATGGTTTGTTGGATCTCGATCGTAGTGATACACATATTCATAATAATGAAGCCAAAAGATGCAAAGTTAATAATGATAGTGCAACTTATTTGTGGCACTGCCGTTTAGGTCATATTGGTGTAAAGCGCATGAAGAAACTCCATACTGATGGGATTTTGGAATCACTTGATTATGAATCACTTGATGCTTGCGAACCGTGCCTCATGGGCAAGATGACTAAAACGCCGTTCTCCGGAACTATGGAGAGAGCAACAGATTTGTTGGAAATCATACATACAGATGTATGTGGTCCGATGAATATTGAGGCTCGTAGCAGGTATCATTATTTTTTGACCTTCACATATGAGTTGAGCAGATATGGGTATATCTACTTAATGAAACAGAAGTCTGAAACATTTGAAAAGTTCATATAATTTCAGAGTGAAGCGAAAATCATCGTAACAAGAAAATAAAGTTTCTACATTTGATCATGGAGAAGAGTATTTTAGTTGCGAGTTTGGCCTTCAGTTAAAACAATTTGAAATAGTTTCACTACTCACGCCACCTAGAACACCACATCATAATGGTGTGTCCGAACGTCATAAACGTACTTTATTGGATATAGTGCAATCTATGATGTCTCTTACCAATTTACCACTATCGTTTTGGGGTTATGCATTAGAGACAGCTACATTCACGTTAAATAGGGCACCATCAAAATCCGATGAGACGACGCCTTATGAACTGTGGTTTGGCAAGAAACCAAAGTTGTCGTTTTTTAAAATTTGGGGTTGCGATGCTTATCTGAAAAAGTTTCATCCTGATAAGCTCAAACCTAAATCGGAGAAATGTGTCTTCATAGGATACCCAAAGGAGACAGTTGGGTACACCTTCTATCACAGATCCGAAGGCAAGACATTTGTTGCTAAAGATGGATCCTTTCTAGAGAAGGAGTTTCCCTCGAAAGAAGTGAGTGGGAGGAAAGTAGAACTTGATGAGGTAACTGTACCTGCTTCCTTATTGGAAAGTAGTTCATCACAGAAATCTGTTCCTGTGACTCCTACACCAATTAGTGAGGAAGTTAATGATGATGATCATGTAAACTTCAGATCAAGTTACTACCAAACCTCGTAGGTAAACCAGAGTAAGATCCAGACCAGAGTGGTACGGTAATCCTATTCTGGAGGTTATGTTACTAGACCATGACGAACCTAGGAACTATGAAGAAGCGATGGTGAACCCAGATTCCGCAAAATGTCTTGAGGCCATGAAATCTGAGATGAGATCCATGTATGAGAACAAAGTATGGACTTTGATTGACTTGCCTAATGATTGGCAAGCCATTGAGATTAAAATGGATCTTCAAGAGGAAGACGGACGCTGATAGTAGTGTTACTATCTACAAAGCTAGAATTGTCGCAAAAAGGTTTTCGACAAGTTCAAGGTGTTGACTACGATGAGAGTTTCTCACTCGTATCTATGCTTAAATCTGTCTGAATCATGTTAGCAATTGCCGCATTTTATGAAATATGGCAAATGGATAAACAAAACTGCATTCCTTAATGGATTTATTAAAGAAGAGTTGTATATGATGCAACCAGAAGGTTTTGTCGATCCTAAAGGTGCTAACAAAATATGCAAGCTCCAGCGATCCATCAATGGACTGGTGCAAGCATCTCGGAGTTGGAATATACACTTTGATAAGTTGATCAAAGCATATAGTTGTATACAGACTTGCAGTGAAGCCTGTATTTACAAGAAAGTGAGTGGGAGCACTACAGCATTTCTGATAAGTATATGTGAATGACATATTGTTAATCAGAAATAATGTAGAATTATTCTGCAAAGCATAAAAGAGTGTTTGAAAGGAGTTTTTCAAAGAAAGACCTCGGAGAAGCTGCTTACATATTGAGCATCAAGATCTATAGAAATAGATCAAGACGCTTGATAAGTTTTTTTTCAATGAGTACATACCTTAACAAGATTTTGAAGTAGTTCAAAATAGAACAGTCAAAGAAAGAGTTCTTGCCTGTGTTACAAGGTGTGAAATTGAGTAAGACTCAAAGCCCGACCACGGCAGAAGATAGAAAGAGAATGAAAGTCATTCCCTATGCCTTGGCCATAGGTTCTATAAAGTATGCCATGCTGTGTACCAGATCTATTGTATACCCTACACTGATTTTGGCAAGGGAGTACAATAGTGATCTAGGAGTAGATCACTGGACAGCGGTCAAAGTTATCCTTAGTGGAATAAGGATATGTTTCTCGATTATGGAAGTGACAAAAGGTTCGTCGTAAAGGGTTACGTCGATGCAAGTTTTGACACTAAATCTAGATGACTCTAAGTCTCGGTCTAGATACATATTGAAAGTGGGAGCAATTAGCTGGAGTAGCTCCGTGAAGAGCATTGTAGACATAGATATTTGCAAAATACTTATGGATCTGAATGTGACAGACCCGTTGACTAAAATTAGCTCACAATCAAAACATAATCACACATTAGTACTCTTTGGGTGTTAATCACATAGCGATGTGAACTAGATTATTGACTCTAGTAAACCCTTTGAGTGTTGGTCACATAGAGATGTGAACTATGGGTGTTAATCACATAGCGATGTGAACTAGATTATTGACTCTAGTAAACCCTTTGAGTGTTGGTCACATAGAGATGTGAACTATGGGTGTTAATCACATGGTGATGTGAATTATTGATGTTAAATCACATGGCGATGTGAACTAGATTATTGACTCTAGTGCAAGTGGGAGACTGAAGGAAATATGCCCAAGAGGCAATAATAAAGTATTATATATTTCCTTATATCATGATAAATATTTATTATTCATGCTAGAATTGTATTAACCGGAAACATAATACATGTGTGAATACATAGACAAACAGAGTGTCACTAGTATGCCTCTACTTGACTAGCTCGTTAATCAAAGATGGTTATGTTTCCTAGCCATAGACATGAGTTGTCATTTGATTAACGGGATCACCTCATTAGGAGAATGACGTGATTGACTTGACCCATTCCGTTAGCTTAGCACCCGATCGTTTAGTATGTTGCTATTGCTTTCTTCATGACTTATACATGTTCCTATGACCATGAGATTATGCAACTCCCATTTACCGGAGGAACACTTTGTGTGCTACCAAACGTCACAACGTAACTGGGTGATTATAAAGGTGCTCTATAGGTGTCTCCAAAGGTACTTGTTGGGTTGGCGTATTTCGAGATTAGGATTTGTCACTCCAATTGTCGGAGAGGTATCTCTGGGCCCACTCGGTAATGCACATCATTATAAGCCTTGCAAGCATTGTGACTAATGAGTTAGTTGCGGGATGATGTATTACGGAACGAGTAAAGAGACTTGCCGGTAACGAGATTGAACTAGGTATCGAGATACCGACGATCGAATCTCGGGCAAGTAACATACCGATGACAAAGGGAACAACGTATGTTGTTATGCGGTCTGAACGATAAAGATCTTCGTAGAATATGTGGGAGCCAATATGGGCATCCAGGTCCCGCTATTGGTTATTGACCGGAGAGGTGTCTCGGTCATGTCTACATAGTTCTCGAACCCAAAGGGTCCGCACGCTTAAAGTTACGATGACAGTTATATTATGAGTTTATGTGATTTGATGTACCGAAGGTTGTTCGGAGTCCCGGATGTGATCACGGACATGACGAGGAGTCTTGAAATGGTCGAGACGTAAAGATTGATATATTGGACGACTATATTCGGACATCGGAAGTGTTCCGGAGAAGTTTCGGATTAAACCGGAGTGCCGGAGGGTTACCGGAACGCCCCGGGGAAGTATTGGGCCTTGGTGGGCCTTGAGGGGAGAGAGAGGGCAGCAGCCAGGAGGTGGCGCGCCCCCTCCCAAGGGGAGTCCTAGTTGGACTAGGAGAGGGGGGCGCAACCCCCTTTCCATCTCCCTCTCCCTCTCCCTCTCTTTCCTTCCCCCCTTCTTTCCTAGTAGGACTAGGAAAGGGGAGTCCTACTCCTACTAGGAGGAGGACTCCCCCTCTCTCCTTGGCTCGCCTAGGGAAGCCGACCTCCCCCTTGCTCCTTTATATACGGGGGCAGGGGGCACCTCTATACACACTTGATATACGATATTTTAGCCGTGTGCGGTGCCCCCCTCCACCAGATTACACCTCGATAATACCGTCGCGGAGCTTAGGCGAAGCCCTGCGTCGGTGGAACATCATCATCGTCACCACGCCGTCGTGCTGACGAAACTCTCCCTCAACACTCAGCAAGATCGGAGTTCGAGGGACGTCAACGAGCTGAACGTGTGTAGAACTTGGAGGTGCCGTACGTTCGGTACTTGATCGGTCGGATCGTGAAGACGTACGACTCCATCAACCGCGTTGTGATAACGCTTCCGCTGTCGGTCTACGAGGGTACATGGACAACTCTCTCCCCTCTCGTTGCTATGCATCACCATGATCTTGCGTGTGCGTAGGAATTTTTTTGAAATTACTACGTTCCCCAACAGTACACGCCCCGGAGTCTCAGGAGCGTCGGCCTCAGGCCCTGGGGCTCCCTCCCACGCCTAGTGGCAGCACTTAGCTCCGCAGTGCTGAGAAGACTTGAAGACCGGAAGACTAGACTCGGTGCCGGACGCGACCTTTTGCTTTGGATCTCTCTTTCTGTGGCTTTGCTTTCTGGATCTAGATTTAAGTTGAAGCCGAATTTTTATCGATGCGCGCGGGGGGTGCCTTTTCTCGTTCGAGCAATTTCTTGCCTTCTGGATCTCGTTTTGTCTGGGGTTCACGTCCATCGCCTTTCCCTCACAAGCTCCTCGCGAGCTGGACCGCACGAAGCGCACGCTTGTCAAGCGCGCGCCAGCGCTGTGGCTGGTGCTCACCCCTTGCGGGGCCCCCTCAGACGGGGCGATAAGCTCCGCAGGATTCTCAGAAACTCGTCGCTTCACGACCCTGCTCGAAGCTGGTGCTGGCTAAGGTAAACCACGACGGAAAACTCGCCCCCGGATTCGCGGGTTCACAAGGACACATACTCACATCGCATGAGAAAGTAAAAACTGCAATCTGCTTACATGAGGGGCTCCCCCTCTCAAAATGCTCTTACAAGTCTTCCATGGGCCACGCCCGAGTTTTGTGTACAGGGTGAAACAACAGGAGGACATGGGATCAGCCAGAAATGTCACTCGCTACATCACCCGCGGACGCGTCACTCGCGTCGTCATCGTCTTCGTCGACGCCGTCGGCGACGCCCCCGGCGCCGTCGTCAACCACGTCACCTTCGTCTGCGACGACCACCACCGCGTCATCCTCTGAAGTGAAGGCCCTGACAAGCGCCTCCACATTTTCCTCAACCCAAAGCGCCAGGTCACCCCGGACGGCTGTGGGTACGGGGGCGATGGCGGCGTCTAAATCGAAGTTGGGGTCGGCATTCAGAAGGTGGCTGAAGACACGGGAGAAAGCGCGCTCGAGCAGGCCACGCCCCCTTTCCTCCACAAGCTGGCGAGCTCTAGCAGATCGTGCCTCCAGGCGCGTCACCACCTCGGTGAAGAAGGTCAGGTGGCTGGCATAGTCATTCGAGTGAGGGGCCGGCACATCCACGTCGCAAATATGGCCTAGGGCGATATTGGCCCTGTTCCGGAGATCCTGAAGCATAGGGGCATGCTCGCGCTCCAGCGTTCGTCGTTGGAGCACTTCCTCCATGTTTTGCCGTGCGACGGCCTCAACGTCATCAACCCGCCTCCGAAGGGAACGCAGCTCGGCGCAGGCGGAGGCCAAGTCCGCCTGCGCCGTAACCAGGGCGGCGGCGGTGGTTTCCGTGCGCCTCTCAGCCTCATCCAACCTGGGCCTGAGGGCAGCGGCCCTGCCCGCATCCTCCGTACCCGCGAGCTTCAGCTTCAGGTCGTATCTACCCTCCAGGTCTGCATGAACTTCGGCCACCCGGCGACTGACCTCCTCCTTGACTCTGGCCTCGCGAGCCCTCACGGCATCTTTTGCTTGAGCAACTTGACGCTCCCTCGTCTCCAGTTGCTCGAGCTCAAGGCTGTGCTCCACGGCTTCCAGGGCCAGCGCCTCATCGCGCTTTCGGACCTCCTCTTCCTCCGCGGGCGTCCCCCTCAGCGATGCAAGAGCGGCCCTGCGCGCCTCCACCTACTGCTCAAGGGATGCGCTCCAGGCCTGGAGCTCCCACGCACGCTCCTCCGCAGCCTCGCAACGGCGGTCAGCCTCGCGAGCCTCTTCCAAGGCTCGCGAGCGAGCTTCATGGGCGATCTTGAGGAACGCCTGGGCCTTCGCATTCTCAAGGTCGCGCTGATAGCGACCGACGTTGATAGCCACCCTCAGCTTGCGCCGCTCCTCCACCAGCCGAAGACCTTCAGCCTCAAGGCGCGAGTCGACACCCGCGAGCTCTTCACCAAGTCGACTCATCGCACCCATCGCCTCCTGGAAGAGCTCGTGACAAACTACGCTCCGCCTGCGCTCGAGCTCGAACGCTCGGCCCACCTCGTCCGCCACCTCCGAGGCAGCGGGCGGGGCACCAAGTGGCACGCTACCCCCCGACAGGGGGATGGGGGCTGACGCCGCACCAGACATCAGCCAGTCCTCGCGAGGAGCCCGAGCCGATCGAGGCTCGCTGCTTGAAGAGGAGCCAAAGATCGAAGCCAACCAGCTGTTGTCCATGAGCAAAGGAGGAGTTTTGGGCACACCCGCCAAGCTCCATGCCAAACCGTTGGGGAGGGGTGGCCAAGCCGCGGGCTCAGCGCGCCATGAAGGCGGCGCCATGGCGATGAAGCAGGCGGAGTGCAAGTCAGATTGGAAGGGCAAAGTAGGGCCTCGAGGAAGCAGGGAGATTGGAGGAGCCGGGCGTGGGCGAAGGAAGAATAACTATGTAAGAGGCGGGGCCGCATAGCCAGGCAGATTCAAGGGCAGCGTGGGGAAGCGAAGACGCCCACGTCCAATCAACTGCCACGCGTCAACCGAGGCCGCATGGTTTTGGGGCCCGCGGTGCTCCGTACTTGACCCTTGGCTTCGCCGCGAAGCCAAGCCCGAGCGCACCTTGGGCCCGGGGGCTACTGTCGGCGTTCTGGGAACGGGGGTCCCCAGACTTGCCTGCCTGTGGCCCACAGCATGGCTAAGCCAGCAGGCCGTACGGCCCATCTTCATCAACAAGGCATCCAAGACCCAAGTGAGGGGCCTAGCCTCGCGAGGCGGACGATGCAAGACCTCCTCAGGAGTGGCCTAGTCAGGCTGGCTCACGAGGAGCGGAGATATCAAGGCGGGGCAAACCTCACGAGGCTCTCATGACGTGAGCCGTGACGATCGACACCAGGCGAGCGCCAGGCGGGCGCCAGCGCGCACAGCGTCCTTGTTTCCTCTTTGGTGCTAAGGAAGCAGGCGCAGGCGAGGAGTACCGAGGCGTCAGGCAAAGGTTGCTATATCGTTGCAACGAGACCAAGACCAGGAGGACGGCAAGACGGAGGTCATCGTGGAGCCCAAGACGGCGTCACCACCAGAGCCTTTTGCAGGCGAAGACCGCTTTTGTCAGGATAGCTTGTACTAGCTGCCCCCCTTCAAATTTGCCCGTCATTGTTGGCTCCCTTCCCGCTCAATATTTGGGAAGAGGACCAGGGCCTATATAAGTAGAGCTAGCCACCACCGTAGGGGCAGAGGGCAGTTCACCCAGCTCTCACCCGCTAAATCACCAAGCACAAGAACACCTCAACCTCAGGAGGCTGTTCTTCCCTCTGTACTGTTCATCATCAGCCCAAGAGGCAATCCACCACCACAGTGGAGTAGGGTATTACACCACAACGGTGGCCCGAACCAGTATAAACCCTGTGTCTCTTTGTGTTGTGAGTTCGTCGAGTTCCTCCGCGAGATCTTAGCGAGCTAGGGCGTGGATCGGTAGGAGGGAAAGACTTCGCGTGCACCCCAGTGTTCAAACCTTAAGGGTTTGCCGAAACTCAACATCCGACAGAAGGAATCACTTGGGTTTAGTTAACAGCAAGGGATCGATCTATCGCTCAGGTTCAGTAACGCGTAGCCTGCAGTGCAATCGCTCGGGTTCAGTTAGAGCCCAACGCCTCGCTCGGGTTCAGTTAGAGCGCAACGCCTCGCACACACACGCGTACGTACGAGAGAAATGCTCATCGCACGGCCATCAACCACCCACCGTAACCGGGAACTCCCCGATATTTTCCTCGCCCTCGCTTTTACCACGGTTTTTTCCGTCATGGACGGCCCAAAGAATGTCATGCAGCTGCGTCTCCGGCCCGCCCAGGATGAAAAGCCCATTTTCTGTCATAGAAGTATGACCCCACCACATCTATGATGATACCGTGTTTTGTTACAATTATTGTCAAAGAAGTGTCATAAGTATGACAGAAAAAAATTTTGTTCGGCCCAAAATGTCATGGATGTGTCTTTTTTTGTAGTGAAGCATCGCGAAGAGCTCGGGAATTGTCTTTTCCATCCCTTGCATGTTATAGTTCATCACGAATCCTTTATAGTTTGGTGGCAGTGATTGAGAACTCTGTCAATGACACTATCATCAGGAAGATTAACTCCTAGCCGAGTCAAGTGGTTATGGTACTGAAAGTGCTAGTTATCCACTAGAGGGGGGGTGAATAGGCGATTTTTATGAATGTCTTAAAAACATGGGAGTTTCGAAGACAAACGATAGAAATGAACCTATTAACATGCAGCGGAAGGTAGACTACACTATGCAAGCCATAGTCAAGTATTGAATGAAGTGAAAGCATGAAGACTAATAGCAGCTAGGTAGTAATCATCAGGATGGAAGATAGTATGAAGCCAAACAACAATAGAAGTCACACAGTGAAGTCAAACAGGTAACACAGGCAGGCAATGACTTCACGAAGACTAACTATAATTAAAGAGAGGGAGAAGATAGAACCAGTCGCTTGGTGAGGACAAGGATTTGTTGGACCAGTTCCAGTTGCTGTGACAACTGTACGTCTGGTTAGGGAGGCTGAGATTTAACTCAGAAGACCGTGTCTTCACCTTATTCCCCTTGAGCTAAGGACACCCAGTCCTCGCCCAATCACTCTGGTAAGTCTTCAAGGTATACTTCCAAACCTTCACAGACTTCGTTCACCGGCGATCCACAATGACTCTTGGATGCTCAGAACGCGACCTAACCGGCTGGAGGATTCACAGTCCTCAAGTGTAACTAGTCTTCAGGTCACGCGGACAGAAAGACTTCAGTGATGCCCAACACTCTTTGGCTCTGGGTGGTTGGGCTTTGTCCTCGCAAGGATTTCTCTCTCTCAAAAGCTTCGGAGGTGGGTTGCTCTCAAACGACAAAATCCGTGCACTAACTCTGAGCAGCCACCAATTTATGGTGTAGGGGTGGGCTATTTATAGCCACTAGGCAACCCGACCTGATTTGTCCAAAATGACCCTGGGTCACTAAGGAACTGACACGTGTTCCAACGGTCAGATTTCAAACACACGCGGCAGCTTGACTTGGGCTGCAAGTAAAGCTGACTCATCCAGCTCTAGATAAGATTTGCTCTCATTGTCTTCGCTCGAAGACATAGGATTTGGTTGAGCATCACTTCAGTCACTCTGACTTTGTTCACTGGGACCCCACTTAACAGTACGGTGGTTCCTATGACTCAACAAAGAAGAAAAGGAAACGACAAAATAAACTAAGTCTTCGCGCTCCATAGTGTGCATGCGATATCTTCTCTTGTCATAGTCTTCAGTGTGAATCTCTTCACAAACCACCATTGTCTTCAATGCCTTCATAGATTTTTAGGGGTCATCTCCGGTAGGTAAACCGAATCAATCAGGGACTACTACCTGTGTTATCCCGCAATTCTCACAAACACATTAGTCCCTCAACTAGGTTTGTCGTTAATACTCCAAAACCAACTAGGGGTGGCACTAGATGCACTTACAATCTCCCCCCTTTTTGCTGATTGATGACAACCTGATTGAAGTTTTCAACGGGGATAAAAGTATGTGAAATTGTAAAGGTTTAAGGTATTGTCTTCATAAGTAGCAAAAGGCTCCCCCTATAGATGTGCATATAAGTAATTTGCTTTTGGAATGCAAATGCACATGGCAGGTTGTACTTGTGGAGATCCTCTTCAACTTATGAAGACAATTCATCATGCATGATTTGATATAACGAAGATAATGACATGCATAATGAAAAATGGACGTCTGCAATATGACTTCGTGCTGGATTTATCATCGCACATGCGGAATTTATCATCGCATCATAGAATAGCAAACAAGTAGCAGACGACCATCAAGTTTAAGTGTTACAACTCAAAGAACCAAATGTATCAAAAGTGAGAGTTGTAAACACTTGGCAAAATATATTAACCAACCACCCATATGGACCCGCTTGAAGACTATCAACTCATATGCTTCTCCCCCTTTTGTCAGTAAGGACCAAAAAGGTTTGAAGACATAGAGTCTCTACTCATTCCCATGAGGAGTAGGTGAAGCAGTAGGGTCGTCGTTGAGGTTTGGTGGTGCAGAAGAACTTGGTGCAGTGTCGATACGCGCCGATGTTGGAGGTGGTGAAGTAGCATCATCTTGGTCATCAATGACTCGGGCATTCACCGTTGCAGCTGAGGAGGAATAGTCAGAGTCTTCAGGAGAGGGAGTCCGATGCAAGATGACATTCCTCGGAGGAGTTGAATCAAACTTAAATCTTTCGGTGAAGCCATCGTCTTGAAGATCAGCTTCAGCACTGAGCAATGTCAAACTCTTCCATGACCTCCGAAAGGTTTCATGAGTGACAAAGGCATTCTTGGTAGCAAGATTGCGAATGCGATTGACATCCACCAAGAGGCTTTGCATCTGACGCTTGAACCAGTAGTGATGCTTATCCTGTTTCTGATGTAGGGCGATGAGAAGCTCTCGGTCATTGAGAACACGAGATCGCTTCCGAGGCCGTTGAGCAATAGTGCTTTCAGTGGCTTCAGTATGGGCACGATGAGGGAAGCGAGTATTGCCAGCTAAAGGATAAACACGAGTGACGGCCTGGACTCCTTCAACGGGCTTTGTGAAGCTTTGATGATCAGCATTGTGAAGACAAACAGGCTCCTTGGCAGGCTCTGGGTATATGGCTTCAACTGACATATCAACCTCTGGCAAAAATATCAGATGGTTGCGAGCAGAAGGCTGATAGTTGACAGCTGAATGAAGCTTGATGAGTCGCATAACCCATGGAGCGTAGAATTTCAGTCCAAAGAGGTCATAGCCTGATGCAGCCAATTGCCTGATAAAGAAGTCTTGAGCATTGAAGCTGATGCCATTGTAGATATAAAAGACCAATGTCTTCATTGCCCGTTCAAGCTTCGCTGCAGAAGAATGTCCTTTGACAGGCCATATTGTTCGCCTGATGATATGATAAATAGTGCGGGGAAGATACTCCAGGTCTTCAACAAAGAATTCTCTTGGGTATTCAGCGTCGCGTGGCAGAGGCTTAATCATGCTGAGCATTTGGCTCATGTTGGGCTCTGGCTTCTGAAAGATGTTCTCCAATGCATTGCGGTGAAGTTGACAACCAGGCTCAAAGAGTTCACCTGGAGTGGGCAGGCCAGTTAGCTCAATGATATCAAGAGCTTTGGCTTCGTGATGGACATTGCCTGTCATCCACTCAAGGATCCATGTCTTCGGATCCCTGTTGTAGCCGCGAATGTGGAGGGTTGCATAGAATTGTAGCACAAGCTCTTCATTCCAATGCTCTTTATCAGTCACAAAGTTCAGAAGACCAGCATGACGGAAGCAGTCAAGGGCTTCTTCTAAGCACGGCAATCCAGCAATGGCTTCACAGTCTAGACGCATATGTGGAAAAATGCGCCATTGATCATATAGAACACAGGAATAGTAACTGCGCTGCTGATAGCTCCAGAACCGATCAGATGAAATTCTTGGCTTGGAGTAGGGGTTCTTGGCACTATCAAAGAAAGTGTTGTGCGCAATGAAGCCATTTGCGTTGAAGGACCCTGGTGAAGTTGCAGTACCTGGAAACCTTGGCAACCTTGGCTTAGGCTTCTGGACCTGAGGCCTGTGCTCGACATGATAGTCAAATTGAGGACCAGCAGCAGGTGGAGGTACCAGAATGGGACATCTGACAGTAACCAGCTGACCACGATCATATGGTTGCTCGATGGTGTGTGGCCTTGGAGGCGGTACAGGAGCAGTGGCAGTGGCATTGACTTCAGGCTGCAGATTTGCATCAGGTGCAGCATTGGCTTCAGGTGCAATCACTTCTGGCACCATATTAACTTCAGGCGCCACATTAGCTTCGGCCATGACAATGTCATTGGCTTCAGTGTTGGTGTTGGTGGTCGCCTCAATGTTATCAACCTCCACTGGAGTAGCTGGAAGGTCGGACACGTTCTCCTTGAGAACAACTTCAGGGTTGGTTGGGGGTGTAGCAACATGTTCTTCTTCATCTCTTGGCTCTTCTTGCTCATCGGCTGATGCTGCCGGAATGTCTTCAGCCGCTTTGGCTTCAGACTCGGAGATGTTCGCAGTTGGAGAGGCTTCAGGGAATACTTGGCGTGATATGGAATGGTGCTCTTCTCCTTTCGGAACACTCAAAAGTGTGACTTGTGGCCTTGGTCCTTTACGAAGCCTGCGAAACGCTAGAGACGCTTGTGGAGATGGAGTTGTCTGGGCCACAAAGTCTTCATCTTCAAGTACCGGAGTGGTGACTTGAGTTGGGGGAGTAGTTGGTGTTTCTTCTTCACGGGGGGTGTCTTGAGGGTGATCAGCCCATGAATCATCCCGAGCAATTGGCATCAACAGACGACCAATGCTGATGAGTTCGCTGTTCGTGAGAACAGGCGATGATACGACATTGTGCTCGATCTGAGGAAGGACTTCATCATCTTCTACATTGTCATGGTGACCAATGTGTTCAGCTGCGGTGGGGTCAACAGCTGAAATCTCTTCAGTACCAGGAGCCTCTATGGTAGCAGGCTCATAAACTATCAACCGACGCTCTTGGTGTGTAGACGCAGGACGAGCCACATAAATTGGGTCGACGACAAGGGGCTCTGTGGGAGCAGCCCGATCTTTCTTCTTGGTTTTTCTTGGTTGGTGGAGCTTCATCAGTGGTGTTCTTGGACTTGCGCTTTCTGGCTTCAGCTTCAGCTGTCCTGGTTTTCTTGAGCTCTGAAGCCACTGTGAGGACCTTAGGCTTCACGCCTGTCATACTGGCAGGGAAGACAATGCGAGGTACTTCCCGCCTGGATGCTTCAGCTTGGTCCACAGCAGGCTTCTTCTTGGCAGCCATCTTGGGGTCGATGCCAGGACGCCCAAGTGCCTTGCGCTTCTCAGCTTCATTGTAGGCTTGAACACATTTGGCAGCCAGGAGTTTCATGCGCTCTCGAGAACCTTTAGCTTCGTCACACTTCTTGTGAAATGCCTCCTTGAGCTCATGCATCATTTGCTTGAAATTTTGAACATCAGTCACACTGAGCTTGGCCATATGCTTCTTGAACTGAGCCTTTTCATAGTAAATCTTGTGCTTCAGTTCAATAATTTTCTGAGCTAGAGGCAGCTCAGGAGCAATGGCTCCATGGAAGGAGACGCTGAGGCCAATGGGGAGTTGAAGATCATCAAAACTGAGGTTTGGGCTGTCAAACCACTCGTCAATGAATTTGTTCAGAATGTCCACATCGAAGAGGGGAAGATCATTGAAGATTTCCACCTCTTGCTTGCTCTTTATTAGCAGCTCAAGAGCATCATCGCCAAGATCGTCGTCACTAGACAGATCAATGGCGTCGTTCTCATTTCTCAGAACGGCAGCAGGGGTCAGTGCTTGACCAGTAGTCTGTACGGGCTTCTTCTTCTTCTTATACTTGGAGATGCGTGAGAGATCTTCAGAGTGCACACTTGGTGCAGGAGGAGCAGTGGCCAGAGGCTTCGCTCGTGAAGATCTTGGTGTAGTGGAGGGCTTTGAAGCCTTGGGTTTCTTCCGCTTTTGAGGCTTCGGCGGAGCAGGAGCTTCATCAGAATCAGCTTCATCTCCAGACTGATCCACTGTGGCCCTCTGAGCAGCGATGTAGGAGAGGAGACCATCAAAGTTGTCGAAGGGGCCGGTGACATTTGGATTGGCATCTCGTGTGCCATCAGCCCCTGGAGCAGAAGGCCCTGGGTTGAAATCGCATCCGAGACTCTTCCTTCTCTCTTTGGCTGGGTTCTTGGCAAACTGGTAGTTGCGCTTGAACAGATTGTCTTCACGACACCATAGCAGAGAGGATGAGTCGGCATCAGCAGGCTGTGGTCTACGGACCATGCAAGGGTAGAAACCCTGAGTAATAGCTTCAGATCTGGTCTTGGGTTGAAGATTTTTGTAGAGAATATCTCCCCAAGGACGCTTGATGGCATTCTTTTCAGCATATTCCTTGGTGACGAATCTGTACTTGAACGATTGCTCGGCCCAATATCTTCGAATCCATTGGATTCGAGTTTTGCATTGGCCATAGCTCTCCTTAGGATCAGTTTTGTATAGCTCATAGAGATCTTCGGGCAGATCCATTGATGTGCCCCCGCAGCGCTGTCTGCCTCCCTTCCTTGCTGATTTTTCTGTGGCCATGTAGTTCAGACTGAATGGCTTCAAAGCTGTCAAAGTCTTCCGTCTGCTAGTCAGACAGGAACTAGCTTCGGGAGAGTTGATATCATGATGTAAGAATTCTGCAAATGAATGCAAACTATGAGAACCAAGGGATCCTCCCACGGACATGTGCCTGTGACAGCATTAGAGATGCGAGGGAAGGGGAAGAGGTCATATGCATTCTCAGAAGATTTTGAAGATAAATCAGTTTAGAAGACATTGACCTCATAGCGTGAAGACATTCACTTATATGTTGAGAGTTGGTTCCAGATTTGTACGAATCCAAGAATAGGTACAAGTGAGGAATCTAACTATGTGTGAAGCATAAGTGAATATACTAGGCATAATATGAGATGCATCACAGGATACATCCAAATTTGTGGAGGCAGAAACCACTTTTGGTAGGAAGGACGAATCTATCAGATCAAAAGGACAGTAAAAAGAGTGTTTTAATTTACCACACGATGAACTGCTAGACGGAGCAGAAGAGGAGGCCGAGCAGTTCGATCTTCTATGCCCTAACTTGTCGACGGAGGACACCTACGGCGGCGGCGGAGAAGACGATGTCCACGGCCGGCGTGAGGACGGTGTCGATGAGGTCGTGGCAGCTAAGCGCTTTGTCGCCGGCGTCGTCAAGAGGTAGCGGTGGCGCTAGGGTTTGTCGAGGTGGAGAGGTGGAAGAAAGATTTTGACCGCAATGGGATGTGCATTTATAGGGAGAGGGACGGCACAACGCAATTACGCAGGTGCCCCTGGCGGTTCACATCTGAGGGACACGTGGCGAACATGCAACACAATGGAAGTTGTTCCATGTTCCCATGCATGCCTGGACTGTCGGGTGGTCGTTCCGGCTTCTCCGGGTTTCAGGCAATAAGGATTGAGCATTTAAAACAGATTTAATGTTTGTCTCTGTATCTTCTGCTGACATGGACGCAGAGAAGACATTCGACAGTTTCAACAGAATGCATATGATTTGGATAGATAGAGTTTGAGGTAGAAGCATAGAGAGGCTAGGGTCCGATCACATTCACTTAGTTTAAAAGTTTCAAACAAGAAGACATAGCTATAAGTGAATGCTGTAGAGGACAGAACACTAATATATGTATATATCAGAATAAGAACAAATCAACACAGCGAAGATAAACGTGAAGACAAATTAATGTTGAAGATAAATCAAATGCGAAGACTTAGCTAATGTAACGCCAAGAGAAAACATTCAAAACAAAAGTTTGGTGGTGGAGTTACTGACCGTATAGGAAGTATTAGACCCAGACACGGCGCGTAATTATCGTGGCGCTCCGAAGTCAAATTCCGCATTAATGTATTCACACTCAGAGTGTAAGTCTTCATTGATTGAAGATATACATTACTTTGTGTGTTGCACATCTAAGTCATCAACATGCATAAGTGTTAGGATGTGTGCCTGATCACAGGACATTCGAGGATTCCAAGATATTTAGCTCACACCGCAACTTGCAAAACCTTTTCTCATCCAAGGGCTTTGTGAAGATATCTGCCAATTGCTCTTCAGTGTTGACGTGAATGATATCAATGTATTCCTTCATAACATGATCTCTGAGAAAGTGATGACGAATTTCAATCTGCTTTGTCTTCGAGTGCTGAACTGGGTTGTTGGTAATCTTGATGGCGCATTCATTGTCGCAGTAGAGTGGTACTTGCTTCAGATGGATGCCATAGTCCTTGAGTGTTTGCTTCATCCATAGAAGCTGAGTGCAGCAAGATCCAGCAGCAATGTATTCAGATTCAGCAGTGGAGAGTGATACACAGTTCTGCTTCTTTGAAGACCAACAGACAAGAGATCGTCCCAGAAAGTGACATGTGCCTGATGTAGATTTGCGATCCACCTTGTCACCAGCATAATCAGCATCCGAGAATCCAACTAGATCAAACACTGAGCCCTTTGGATACCATAATCCTAATGTTGGTTTGTAAGCCAAATATCGAAGAATTCGCTTCACAGCTAAGTGATGCGATTCCTTTGGTGCCGCTTGGAATCGAGCACACATGCAAACACTAAGCATGATATCTGGCCTAGATGCACATAAATAAAGTAAAGAACCAATCATGGAGCGGTATACCTTTTGATCGAACTCTTTACCATTGGCGTCAGGACCCATATGACTTTTAGTTGGCATTGGCGTCGTGTAACGTTTGCAGTCTTGCATTCCAAACTTCTTCAGGCAGTCTTTGTGGTATTTCTCTTGAGATATAAAGATGCCATTGCTTTGCTGACGAATTTGAAGACCAAGGAAGAACTTCAGCTCACCGATCGTGGACATCTGGTATTGCTCTTGCATCATGTGTCCAAACTCATCACTGTATTTCTGGTTGGTGCAGCCGAAGATAATGTCATCCACACATATTTGGTACATGAACAGTTCACCATCATGTGTCTTCGTGAAGAGTGTGGGATCCAGGGAACCAGGTTTGAAGCCTTTGCTCTTCAAGAAGTCTTTGAGGGTGTCATACCAAGCGCGAGGGGCTTGTTTTAGGCCATATAGTGCCTTGTTAAGCTTGTATACCATGTCAGGATGTTTTGGATCTTCAAAGCGAGGTGGTTGTGCAACATACACTTCTTCTTCAATCTTGCCGTTGAGAAAGGCACTCTTCACATCCATTTGATACAGAAGGATGTTGTGATGATTTGCGTAGGCTAGCAGTATGCGAATAGCTTCAAGCCTAGCTACAGGAGCAAATGTTTCATCGAAGTCAATCCCTTCAACTTGAGTGTATCCTTGGGCAATGAGACGAGCCTTGTTTCTGACAACTTGACCATGCTTATCTTGCTTGTTGCGATATATCCATTTGGTGCCTATTATGTTGTGCTTGCGAGGGTTAGGACGCTTGGCAAGTTCCCAGACATTGTTCAGCTTGAAAAGTTGAAGTTCTTCTTGCATAGCTTGAATCCATTCAGGTTCCATGAAGGCTTCAGCAACTTTCTTGGGTTCAGATATTGAGACAAAGGCAAAGTGCCCACAGAAATTTGCTAGCTGTGTTGCTCTTGAACGAGTGAGTGGACCATGCGCATTGATGCTATCAATTATCTTCTTAATCTGTACTTCATTTGCAACACGAGGATGAACTGGACGAAGATTTTGCTCTTGCTGATCATTGTCATCGTTATGAGGATTGTCTTCTGGCTGAGCATTGTCTTCAGGTTGATTAGGTGCAGAAATGATAAGTTCCTCTTCAAGCTGTGCTTCAGACGGTATGATTTCTCCAGTTCCCATAAGCTTAATGGATTCACTAGGTGGAACTTCATCAATCACATTTGGCAGGTGCTCTCTTTGCGAGCCATTAGTTTCATCGAACCGCACATCTACAGTTTCAACCACTTTATAGTGAAAGAGGTTGAAGACTCTGTAGGAGTGCGAATCCTTTCCGTAACCAAGCATAAATCCTTCATGTGCTTTCGGTGCAAATTTTGAAGTGTGATGTGGATCCTTGATCCAGCACCTAGCACCAAATACTCTGAAGTAACTTACATTTGGCTTTTTACCAGTTAGGAGCTCATAGGATGTCTTCTTCAGAAGCTTATGAAGATAAACACGGTTGATGACATGGCATGCAGTATCAATAGTTTCAGGCAATAACTTTCTTGGAGTCTTGTATTCATCAAGCATCGTCCGAGCCATCTCAATGAGTGTTCTGTTCTTGCGCTCCACGATGCCATTTTGCTGAGGTGTGTACGGAGCTGAGAACTCATGAGTGATTCCCAATGTATCCAAGTAAATATCGAGGCCGGTGTTCTTGAACTCTGTGCCGTTGTCACTTCTGATATGCTTGATCTTGACGCCCTAGTTGTTCATGGCACGGTTGGCGAAGCATCTGAAGACATCCTGCACTTCAGTCTTGTAAAGAATTATATGCACCCACGTATATCTTGAATAATCATCAACAATGACGAAGCCATAGAGACAAGCAGTAGTAGTAAGAGTGGAGTAGTGAGTAGGGCCAAATAAGTCCATGTGCAGCAGCTTGAAGGGTTGAGATGTCGTCATGATAGTCTTCGAGGGATGCTTGGCCCTTGTCATCTTTCCAGCTTCGCAGGCACCGGATAAGTGATCCTTCTTGAACTTGACGCCCTCGATGCCTATGACATGTTTCTTCTTTGCAAGCGTATGCAAGTTCCTCATGCCAGCATGCCCTAGCCTCCGATGCCAGAGCCAGCACTCTGAAGCTTTTGCTAGAAGACATACGGCAAGCTGTGGTCCTGCTGAGAAATCTACCATGTACAAATCATCTTTCCGATACCCTTCAAAGACTAGAGACTTGTCAGATTCCATTCGTACAAGGCAACGATATTTTCCAAATATCACAATCATGTTCAAATCGCAAAGCATTGGGACAGACATTAACATGAAACCAAGGGATTCAACAAGCATTACTTTATCCATGTGCTGATCCTTTGAGATTGCAACTCTACCTAGACCCAATACCTTGCTTTTACAAGTGTCAGCAAAAGTGATGTGACTCTTGTCAGATGGACGTAGATTGAGTCCATGAGAAGACTTCGATCACCAGTCATATGATTAGTGCATCCGCTGTCCATAATCCATTCTGAAGCATGAGGTGTCATACCCTACAGTACAGTTAGGGGGATAGGCTTCACCAAGAGTATTGTGAAGCATAAACAATTGACGCACAAGAGGATTATCAAAGCTTAGATCAAGGTTAGGACTGATAGGATGATTGGCAAGCGATTCACGAACAAAATACATAGTAAGACCATTTGGGCATTTTATCTTGCGCCATACAAGATGTTTTAGGTCCCCAACATTAGCATCAGACGCCTTTGATTTCCGGCTGGAGACCTTTCCCTGCAAAAGAAAGTTAATTCTTCTTAACCACCCACATCTTCAGGGGTGGCTTAGAAGCAATGAGTCTAAGTGCAGCATCTGAGAACTTTGGCTTTGGAGCCCTAGCAAATAGCCTTTGAGGAGGAGAATAATACTCATATGAATAAGCAGAAAAGTTCTTAGTTTTATGAACATAGTGGTTTGAAGAAACACGCTCGTATTCATAAGTTTGAGTATGATTTCCCTGCAAAACATTGGCGTTTGGGTGACTCAGTTGAGTCCTGTATCCGTATGAATCCTTTGGACCATATGAAGCTTTTGGTCTGGGATTTGTCTTCTTCCAGGTGGTGTCATGATGACATTCACACGAAGATTCTCAAGACAACTTTTGGGAACCCAGATCTTCTTCATTGGTGGCCCACTCCTGCAGTTAGTACCAATATACCTGGCGAACACTTCACCATTCTGATTCTTAAACAGTTTATAGTTTGCATCAAAGGATTCATCAATGTTAACTGGGTTAGCACAAGTGAAGCCAGATAAAGTGGATGGATCCACTGAAGGTCCCTTTGCAGCAACCCATGTGGTTTTGGGGTACTGCTCAGGCTTCCAGTAGGAACCATCAACATTCATTTTCCTCTCGAACCCAACACCCTCTTTCCTAGGGTTTCGGTTCAGAATATGCTTTTTGAGGACATCGCACAGTGTCTGATGCCCTTTGAGACTTTTGTACATCCCTATTTCAAGCAATGTCTTCAACCTAGCATTTTCATCAGCAATATTAGTTGTATCCTCAACAGAGGGGTTAGTTACCACATCAACAGTTGAAGATATTGCAACAGTAGCAGCAGTAGAACATTCAGCAACAGAAGTAGCGTTATCACGCTCAAGGCATTTTAGACATGGTGGTTCAAATCCTTCCTGAGCGGGACTGGTCTGTTGAGCGCGAAGTGACTCATTCTCCTTTTGAAGATCTTCATGAGCCGCTCTCAATTTCTCAAGATCTTGCTTCCTTTGAAGATAATCATAGGAAAGCTTTTCATGAGTCGTTGAGAGCGTTTCATGACGACTTTCAAGTTCCTGGTACTTAACATGAAGACTTTTTATGTCTTCAATTAAGGACTGAGACCGGGTCATTTCCGCGTCCAACAGATCATCACTTTTGTCTAACAGTTTTTGAGTATGTTCCATACCTTTCTGTTGTTCAGTTGCAATTTTAGCAAGTGTTTTGTAGCTGGGTTTGGATTCACAATCAGAGTCATCTTCACTTGATGTTTGAAAGTAAGCATCTCGCGATTTTACCTTGGCACCACGTGCCATGAAGCAGTAGGTGGGAGCAGAGTCGTCCTTGTTATTTTCATCAGCGTTGGTGACGGGGCCATTGTCTTCAATGTTGAAGATGGACTTGGCAACGTAGGCTGTAGCTAGAGCCAGACTTGCAACGCCAGAGTCAGACTCCTCCTCAGACTCCACCTCCGCCTCCTCAGAAGCAGACTCCTCCTCTGAACCCATCTCCTTGCCAACAAAAGCATGAGCCTTGCCAGATGAGCTCTTCTTGTGTGATGAAGACTTGGACGAAGACTCGGAAGAAGATTTTGAGGATTTCTTCTTCTTCTTGTCATCAGAATCATATTCCTTGCCCTTCTTCTTCTTCTTCTTGTTCTCATTGTCCCACTGTGGACACTCAGAGATGTAGTGTCCAGGTTTCTTGCACTTGTGACATGTTCTCTTCTTGTAATCATGAGTAGAAGCTTCATCATTTCTTGAGCTGAATCGTGAAGACTTTCTGAAGCCCTTCTTCTTACTGAACTTCTGGAACTTCTTCATAAGCATAGCAAGCTCCTTTCCAATGTCTTCAGGATCACTAGAACTACAGGCAGATTCTTCTTTAGATGAGAAAACAGCTTTTTCCTTCAAAGCGCGAGTTCGGCCATAGTTGGGACCATAGATATCTCTTTTCTCAGATAGCTAGAACTCATGTGTGTTGAGCCTCTCAAGTATGTCAGACGGACCGAGTGTCTTGAAGTCAGGGCATTCTTGTATCATCAGGGCAAGGGTGTCGAACGAGCTGTCAAGTGATCTCAGGAGTGTGTTGACGATTTCATGCTTGGTGATCTCAGTGGCACTGAGAGCACGAAGCTCATTTGTGATGTCAGTGAGGCGATCAAACGTGAGCTGGACATTCTCATTGTCGTTTCTCTTGAAGCGGTTGAAAAGGTTGTGAAGAACACTGATCCTTTGATCTCTCTCGGTTGAGACGCCTTCATTGACCTTTGAGAGCCAGTCCCAGACTAGCTTCGACGTTTCCAGACCACTCACACGGCCATACTGTCCTTTGGTCAGATCACCGCAGATGATGTTCTTGGCAGTGGAATCCAGTTGAATGAACTTCTTGACATCAGCATGGGTGACACCTTCACCAGTCTTGGGAACACCATTCTTGACGACATACCAGAGGTCGACATCAATGGCTTCAAGATGCATGCGCATCTTATTCTTCCAGTAGGGATATTCAATTCCATCGAAGACGGGGCACGCAGCGGAGACTTTGATTATCCCTGCAGTCGACATAGCTAAAACTCCAGGTGGTTAAACCGAATCACACAGAACAAGGGAGTACCTTGCTCTGATACCAATTGAAAGTGCTAGTTATTGACTAGAGGGGGGTGAATAGGCGATTTTTATGAATGTCTTCAACACATGGGAGTTTCGAAGACAAACGATAGAAATGAACCTATTAACATGCGGCGGAAGGTAGACTACACTATGCAAGCCATAGTCAAGTATTCAATGAAGTGAAAGTACGAAGACTAATAGCAGCTAGGTAGTAATGATCAGGATGGAAGATAGTATGAAGCCAAACAACAATAGAAGTCACACAGTGAAGTCAAACAGGTAACACAAGCAGGCAATGACTTCATGAAGACAAACTGTAATTAAAGAGAGGGAGAAGAGAACCAGTCGCTTGGTGAGGACAAGGATTTGTTGGACCAGTTCCAGTTGCTGTGACAACTGTACGTCTGGTTAGGGAGGCTGAGATTTAACTCAGAAGACCGTGTCTTCACCTTATTCCCCTTGAGCTAAGGACACCCAGTCCTCGCCCAATCACTCTGGTAAGTCTTCAAGGTAGACATCCAAACCTTCACAGACTTCTTTCACCGGCGATCCACAATGACTCTTGGATGCTCAGAACGCGACGCCTAACCGGCTGGAGGATTCACAGTCCTCAAGTGTAACTAGTTTTCAGGTCACGCGGACAGAAAGACTTCAGTGATGCCTAACACTCTTTGGCTCTGGGTGTTTGGCTTTGTCCTCGCAAGGATTTCTCTCTCTCATAAGCTTCGGAGGTGGGTTGCTCTCAAACGACAAAAGCTGTGCACTAACTCTAAGCAGCAACCAATTTATGGTGTAGGGGGTGGGCTATTTATAGCCACTAGGCAACCCGACCTGATTTGTCCGAAATGACCCTGGGTCACTAAGGAACTGACACGTGTTCCAACAGTCAGATTTCAAACACACGCGGCAGCTTGACTTGGGCTACAAGTAAAACTGACTCATCGAGCTCTGGATAAGATTTGCTCTCATTGTCTTCGCTCGAAGACATAGGATTTGGTTGAGCATCACTTCAGTCACTCTGACTTTGTTCACTGGGACCCCACTTAACAGTACGGTGGTTCGAATGACTCAACAAAGAAGAAAAGGAAACGACGAAACAAACTAAGTCTTCGCGCTCCATAGTCTTCACGCGATATCTTCTCTTGTCATAGTCTTCAGTGTGAATCTCTTCACAAACCACCATTGTCTTCAATGTCTTCATATATTTTTAGGAGTCATCTCCAGTAGGTAAACCGAATCAATGAGGGACTACTACCAGTGTTATCCTGCAATTCTCACAAACACATTAGTCCCACTACCAGGTTTGTCATCAATACTCCAAAACCAGCTAGGGGTGGCACTAGATGGACTTACAGGTACCCTGACATTTTGAGTATGTGTTCACTGACAGAACTATTGTCCTCCATCTTCGAGCTATAGAACTTGTTGGAGACTTCATATCTCTCAACTCGGGCATTTGCTTGAAATTTTAACTTCAACTCCTGGAACATCTCATATGCTCCATGATGTTCAAAACGTCTTTGAAGTCCCGATTCTACACTGTAAAGAATGGTACACCAAACTATCGAGTAGTCATCAGCTTTAGCTTGCCAGACGTTCATAATGTCTGCAGTTGCTCCTGTAGCGGGCCTTGCACCTAGCGGTGCTTCCAGGATGTAATTCTTCTGTGCAGCAATGTGGATAATCCTCAAGTGACGGACCTAGTCCGTGTAGTTGCTACCATCATCTTTCAACTTAGCTTTCTCTAGGAACGCATTAAAATTCAAGGGAATGGTAGCACGGGTAATTGATCTACAACAACATAGATATGCAAAAACTATCAGGACTAAGTTCATGATAAATTAAAGTTCAATTAATCATATTACTTAAGAATTCTCACTTAGATAGACATCCCTCTAGTCATCTAAAAGATTACGTCATCCATATCAACTAAACCATGTCCGATCATCACGTGAGATGGAGTAGTTTTGAATGGTGAACATCTCTATGTTGATCATATCTACTATATGATTCATGTTTGACATTTCGGTCTTAGTGTTCCGAGGCCATATCTGCATATGCTAGGCTCGTCAAGTTTAACCCGAGTATTCTGCACGTGCAAAACTGGCTTGCACCCGTTGTATGTGAACGTAGAGCTTATGACACCTGATCATCACGTGGTGTCTCGGCATGACGAACTGTAGCAATGGTGCATACTCAGGGAGAACACTTATACCTTGAAATTTACTGAGGGGTCATGTTATAATACTACCGCCGTACTAAGCAAAATAAGATGCATGAAAGATAAACATCACATGCAATCAAAATATGTGACATGATATGGCCTTCATAATCTTATGCCTTTGATCTCCATCTCCAAAGCACCGTCATGATCTCCATCGTCACTAGCTTGACACCTTGATCTCCATCGCAACGTCGTTGTCGTCACGCCAACTATTGCTTCTACGACTATTGCTACCGCATAGTGATAAAGTAAAGCAATTACATGGAGATTGCATTTCATACAATAAAGCGACAACCATAAGGCTCCTGCCAGTTGCCGATAACTTTTACAAAACATGATCATCTCATACAACAACTTATATCCCATCACGTCTTGACCATATCACATCACAACATGCCCTGCAAAAAAAAGTTAGACGTCCTCTACTTTGTTGTTCAAGTTTTACGTGGCTGCTACGGGCTTCAAGCAAGAACCGTTCTTACTTACGCATCAAAACCACAATGATTTTTCGTCAAGTGTGTTGTTTGAACCTTCAACAAGGACCGGCCGTAGTCAAATTTGATTCAACTAAAGTTGGAGAAACAGACACCCACTAGTCACCTGCGTGCAAAGCACGTCGGTAGAACCAGTCTCATGAATGTGGTTATGTAATGTTGGTCTGGGCCGCTTCATCCAACAATACCGCCGAATCAAAATAAGACGTTGGTGGTAAGCAGTATGACTATTATCGCCCACAACTCTTTGTGTTCTACTCGTGCATATCATCTACGCATAGGCCTGGCTCTGATGCCACTGCTGGGGAACATAGCATGCAATTTCAAATATTTCTCTACACTCACGCAAGATCTATCCAGGAGATGCATAGCAACGAGAGGGGCAGAGTGTGTCGACATACCCTCGTAGACCGAAAGCGGAAGCATTAGGTTAACGCGGTTGATGTAGTCGAACGTCTTCACGATCCAACCGATCTTAGTACCGAACGTACATCACCTCTGAGTTCAGCACACGTTCTGCTCAATGACGTCCCTCAAACTCTTGATCCAACAGAGGGTCGAGGGAGAGTTCCGTCGGCACGATGGCGTGATGACGGTGATGGTGATGTGGTCCGCGCAGGGCTTCGCCTAAGCACTACGATGCCATGACCGGAGGAGTAAACTGTGGAGGGGGCACCGCACACGGCTAAGAGGACAATTGATGTGCCTTGGGGTGTGAGGGAGTCCTGGATTAGGGGTGCCTGGGCGTCCAGGCTATGTGACGTGGGCCGGACTGGTGGGCCGTGAAGATACAAGATAGAAGGCTTTCCACCGTGTCCGGATGGGACTCTCCTTTGCGTGGATGGCAAGCTTGGCGTTTGGATATGAAGATTCCTTTCTTTGTAAACTGACTCTATACAACCCTAGGCCGCTCCGGTGTCTATATAAACCGGAGGGTTTAGTCCGTAGAGCCAATCACGATCATACAGGCTAGACATCTAGGGTTTAGCCATTACGATCTTGAGGTAGATCAACTCTTGTAACCCCTATACTCATCAAAGTCAATCAAGCAGGAAGTAGGGTATTACCTCCATTAAGAGGGCCTGAACCTGGGTAAACATCGTGTCCCCTGCCTCCTGTTACCTTCGATCCTCAGACGCACAGTTCGGGACCCCCTACCCGAGATCGGCCGGTTTTGACACTGACATTGGTGCTTTCATTGAGAGTTCCTCTGTGCTGTCGATAGAAGGTTCGATGGCTCGTTCGATCATCTACAAAAATGTTGTTCCAGGGGAGACTTTCTGCCCAGGCCAAATCTTCGTATTCGGCGGCTTTGCACTGCGTGCCAACTCGATTGGCCACTTGGAGCAGATCGACAGCTACGCTCCTGGTCATCAGATCAGTTTTGGAAATCTGAACTATGTCATGGATATCCGCGGAGACTTGATCTTCGAAGGGTTCGCCGCCCCAACCGCCGCTCCGGCCTTAGATCCAGAGCACACTACCAGGTCCGTAGATGGGAGTTTAGAGCCCGCCGGACTGTCTGGAGTTATGGAACTTGCTACCGGAAATCCGGAGGGGATGGCGTTATCGGCAAACCCGAAGACAAACCGAGCTCCCCCCGTCACTAAAGTGCCGGATTCTCCCTCGGACTCTAAATCCAAACTCTCGAGGTCCGTGTCGTGCAGGCGTGGCCAGGAGGCTCTTGCCCCGGACAGCCCTGCGGACCCTCGCTTCTTTGTCCAAACCTCGCTCCTAAACGAGGCTCTGGACTTAATGCGATCACTCGCCATTACGGAAGAATCGTTTCCGAATTATGCCCAGCCCGGACTAGGGGCTGAGAGCGGGGAATTTTACGTCCCACCCACCACCCACTTCATAGCCACTGTCGAAGATCTAACCGACATGCTGGATTACGCCTTTGAAGACATCGACGGTATGGACGACGATGCCGGAGACGAACAAGGTCAAGACCCTCCGTTTACCGGATGATGGAAGGCCACCTCCACATACGACGTGTACATGGTGGACACACCCAAAGAGGATGGCGACGACGGCAAGGAGGATTTGGTTGAGGACGAGCCTGCTGAAGCACCTCCGAAGCATCGATGTCAGCGGCGCCGCACAAAATCGTGTCGCGACAAAGACAGCAATACCGGCACCGGAGACAATAATACTCCGGAGAATGCCGAAGACCCCGAAGCCCTTGTCGAGCCAACATCCAAACAGGATGATTGGGAGTATGGGCAAGTTAACCGTGATGACCCAGTCAGGAACCAGGACTCGGGGGATAGTAACTATCTACCGTTCTCCAAAGAGGATGTGAGCCTCGGCAACGAAGGCTTCATCATGCCAGAGGAACCCCTCGAACAAGAGCGCTTTAATCGCCGGCTAATCGCCACTGCAAGAAGCCTAAAAAGAAGCAGCAACAGCTTCAAGCTGATCAGGATTTACTCAATGACAGATGGACTAATGTCCTGGAAGCCGAGGAATACGGCCTTGAGCGCCCAACTAAGAGTTACCCGAAGCGCAAGCTACTACCACAATTTGACAACGAGGCCCTTGGGCCAATACCGCCAAAGCATAAAACTGCTGAGGAGCCCGACCGACCACCACGTGGACGGGACAGACCGGCTACTCATGCCAAACACCAGCCCGCGCCACCCCGCAGTCGAGGCAAGGAGGCAACGGCCCCGGGCTATACCTACGACCTACGCAAGGACTTGGACAATAGAGTCGGTCAGACAAGATCAATCTATGGATCGAGGGGGCGTGCTCTAACGCGAGAGGATGGCCATCAGACCTGGCGTGCAGGCACAACCTCACCCGGGCCGAAAACCGCATATGGCCTTTGTCCGAACTACGCCGCGACATCGCCCGATACAGAGGCACCGCACACCCCCTATGCTTCACCGATGAAGTGATGGAACATCAGTTCCCAGAAGGGTTTAAACCCATCAACATTGAATCATACGATCGTACGACATATCCCGCAGTATGGATCGAACATTTTCTTCGCCATATCCACATGGCACACAGTGATGATCTCCACGCTATCAAATACCTCCCACTCAAATTAAAGGGATCAGCTCGGCACTCGTTAAACAGCCTCCCAGAGAACTCTATTTGCAGCTGGGAAGATAGGAGGATGCCTTTAGAGGCAACTTCCAAGGAACCTATGGTAGGCCCCCAGATGCCGATGACCTTAGTCACATCGTCCAACAACCCGGAGAATCAGCCCGGAAACTCTGGACCAGGTTCTTAATTAAAAAGAACCAAATTGTGGACTGTCCGGACGCCGAAGCCCTCGCGGCCTTTAAACACAATGTCCGAGATGAGTGGCTCGCCCGACACCTCGGCCAAGAAAAGCCGAAGTCCATGGCAGCCCTTACCGCACTCATGACCCGCTTTTGCGCAGGAGAAGATAGCTGGCTAGTCCATAGAAGCAATAGCACCAGCGACCCTGGCACCTCCTAAGTCAGGGACGGCAATGGCAAGCCACGACGCAACAAGCACAAGCGTCGAAACAATAATGAAGGTACCGAAGACACGGCGGTCAATGTCGGATTCAGTGGCTCTAAATCCGGTCAACGGAAGAAGCCATTTAAAGGAAACAGAGATGGTCCATCTAGTTTGGACAGAATACTTGATCGGCCTTGCCAGATTCATGGCACCCCCGGTAAGCCTGCCAATCATGCCAACAGAAATTGTTGGGTCTTTAAACAGGCCGGCAAGCTCAACGCCGAAAACAAGGGGAAAGGGCCGCCCAGCGAGGACGACGATGAAGAGCCTCGCCCACCGAAC